>NW_024037374.1:2506687-2554685 GCF_015832195.1 Motacilla alba alba
CTTAGCAGCTTCTGTAAAAAGAATAAAAATGTATTTATAAAAAAGGTATAGCAAAAGGAGGAACAAGGAGAACCTCTATGCTTTATTGGATGCAGTGGAGAATATAGTAACTAAAGGAAAAGGCTGAGCTACTGAATCTCTTGTTTTTCTCAATTTTCAAGATTAGGACAAGTTGTCCTCAAGGCAAGTGTTCTCCTGAGCTGGTAGATGGGCACAGGGAGCAGAACAGACCCCTGGAATCCAGGAGAAAGCAGCTGCTGACCTACTGAGCCACACAGATGTTGCTGGCACCCGATGGGATCCATCCTAGGGGGATGAGGGAGCTGGTGGATGAGCTCCCCAAGCTCCTCTCCATCATTTCCCATCAGTCCTGGCTCAGTGGGGAGGTCCCAGAGCACTGGAGGTGCCAGTGTGACCCCATCCCCAGGAAGGGCTGGAAGGAGGATCTGGGGAACTCCAGGCCTGTCAGCCTGACCTTGGTGCCGGGCAAGGTTATGGAACAGATCACTTTGAGTGCCATCACAGGGCACCCACAGGATGGCCGAGGGATCAGAGCCAGCCAGAGTGGATTTTAGGGGTAGCATGTCCTTCCTGAACAACCTGGTCTCCTTGTATGACCAAAAGACCCACCTGTGGATGTCAGAAAAGCTGTGGATGTTGTCTGTCTGGACTTCAGCAAGGCCTTTGACACTGTCTCTGAGAGCATTCCCTGGAAAAGCTGCAGCCCATGGCTTGAGCAGGTTCCCTCCTTGCTGGGACATTTAAGAGCTGGCTGGAGGCTGTGCCCAGAGAGTGATGGGGATGGTGCTTCATCCAGCTGGTGTCCAGGCACTGGTGCTATCCCCAGGGATCAGTGTTGGGCCCAGTCCTGTTTCATATCTTCACTGATGATCTGGATGAGGGGATTGAGTCCACCATCAGCAAATTTGCAGATGACACCAAGCTGGGTGAGAGTGTGGATCTGCTGGAGGGCAGGACAAGAGGACACAGCCTTAAGCTGCACCAGGGGAGGTTTAGGCTGGACAGCAGGAAGACGTTCTTCACAGAAGGGTGATTGGGCATTGGAATGTGCTGGCCAGGAGTCACTGTCCCTCTCCAGTGGCACTTAGTGGCATGGTCTGGGTGACAAGGCGGTATTAAGGCATTGGTTAGACTTGATAATCTCAAAGGTCTTTTCCAGCCTATTGGATTCTGTCATTCTGTGATGATTGGGACACTCTGGGGCCATGGTGACACTGCGGGATCTTGTGGAACTAAGGGGGACCATAGTGACACTGTACAGCCACATTGAACCAGGGGTCCATTGTGGTGTTGTGGGGCCAGATGGAACCAGGGAGTCCACTGTGACACTCTGGGTCCTTGAGGGGCCCCAGAGGCCATTGTGACACTGCAGGGCCTTGTGTAACCAAGGGGTTTCACCATTTTGACACTGCGAAACCAAGGAGACCATTGGGAGACTCCAGGGCCCAGTGGAACCAAGGGGCTGTCTGACACTGCGGGGCCTCATGGGACCAAGGGGACATTGTGACACTGCAGGATCCTGTGGAACCAAGGGGCCACTGTGACACTACGGGGCCTTGAGCAATCTGGAAGAAGTTGTGACGCTGTGTGGCCTTGTGGAAACAAGGAGTCCATTGTGACACTGAGGGGACTTGTGGAATCCCAGAGACCATGGTGACAGTGTGGGACCTCATGTAACCATGGGGCCATTGTGACAGCCTGGGGCCCCATGGAACCAAGGGGCCACTGTGAAACTGCGGTACCAAGGATGACATTGTGCCACTGTGAAGCCCCATGGAACCAAGAAGAACATTGTGACATATTGGGGCCCCATGGAACCATGGAGACCATTGTTGCTCTGCATGGTCTCATGGAGCCAAGGAGACCAGTGTGAGAGTGCAGGGCCTGGTGTAACCAAGAGGCCATTGTGACACTGAGGGACCCCATGGAACCAAGGACATCTTTGCAGATGACACCAAGCTGAGTGTGAGTTCTGATCTGCTGGAGGGTAGGAGGGCTCTGCACAGGGCCCTGGACAGGCTGGATCCAGGGACCAAATCCAACAAGGTGAGGTTTAACAACTCTCAGAGCCAGGTCCTGCTCTTTGGCCACAACAACCCCTGCAGCACCACAGGCTGGGGACAGAGTGGCTGGAGAGCAGCCAGGCAGAAAGGGAGCTGCAGGGACTGATGGACAGCAGGTTGGACATGAGGCAGCAGTGTGCCCAGGTGGCCAAGAAGGCCAATGGCTCCTGGCCTGGATCAGGAATGGTGTGGCCAGCAGGAGCAGCTGCTGTGCCAGCACTGATCTGCCCCCAGCTCTGCACACAGACATTGCTGCTGCAGCTCCAGAGAAGGCAACCAAAGGGCATCTCTACAGAAAACTTTACTGGGATATCCTTTAGTGGCTTTAAAGCCACCAAGAGCGCAGCCCCTCATTGACAAAGTGTGTGGCCACAGGGAAGGTGGAGAGAAACAAAATGAGAAATGGCACAAACAATGACATTGCTTTTTGGACAACATGAAAAAAGTAAAACAAACAAAGAGGAGCTCCAAAATGAAAACGAAAAGAACTATCAAAGATTACTTTTATTACAAGTGATTGGCAGAAATTGGCCAGTAGTTTGATGGTCCTGAAAGCATCCAGTCATCAGTGTCCACACTGCAGCCTTGAGCTCCTGGTTCCTCAGGCTGTAGATGAGGGGGTTCAGGGCTGGAGGCACCACCGAGTACAGAACTGACAGGGCCAGATCCAGGGATGGGGAGGACAGGGAGAGGGGCTTCAGGTACATAAAAAATGACGTGCTGACAAACAGGGAGACCACGGCCAGGTGAGGGAGGCAGGTGGAAAAGGCTTTGTGCCGTCCCTGCTCAGAGGGGATCCTCAGCACAGCCCTGAAGATCTGCACATAGGAGTAAACAATGAACACAAAACAACTAATTATCAAACAGGCACCAACAGCAAGAAGGCCCAGTTCCCTGAGGTAGGATTTGGAGCAGGAGAGCTTGAGGATCTGTGGGATTTCACAGAAGAACTGGCCCAGGGCATTGCCATGGCACAGGGGCAGGGAAAATGTATTGGCTGTGTGCAGCAGTGAATAGAGAAAGGCACTGGCCCAGGCAGCTGCTGCCATGTGGGCACAAGCTCTGCTGCCCAGCAGGGTCCCGTAGTGCAGGGGTTTGCAGATGGACACGTAGCGATCGTAGCACATGATGGTCAGGATGGAAACCTCTGCTGAGATGAAAAAGACAATAAAAAATAGCTGGACTGCACATCCTTTGTAGGAGATGGTGCTGGTGTCCCAGAGGGAATTGTGCATGGCTTTGGGGACAGTGGTGCAGATGGAGCCCAGGTCAGTGAGGGCCAGGTTGAGCAGGAAGAAGAACATGGGCGTGTGCAGGTGCTGGCCGCAGGCTACGGTGCTGATGATGAGGCCGTTGCCCAGGAGGGCAGCCAGGGAGATGCCCAGCAAGAGGCAGAAGTGCAGCAGCTGCAGCTGCCGCGTGTCTGCCAATGCCAGCAGGAGGAAGTGGCTGATGGAGCTGCTGTTGGACATTTCCTGGGGCTGCACTTGGGGACCTGTTCATGGAGAAAGGACAGTGACAAGTCAGGAGAGGCTGCTCTGAGCAAAACCTGGGCCATTCCCTGTAGATTGTCCTGCTGTGACTTACCCACCCTTGTTTCTGCACTTGGAAAACCTTCAGCCAGGTCTCTGCCTTAGCTCCAGTTGGGCTGGCTGAGTGTGCCAGGAGCAGCCAGTCCTGTGCGTGGGGACACCCAGGAGGGCAGCTCAGAGCTTGGAAGGGCACAGCAAGGAGATCCCCAGCTGTGCCCATGACGGGATCTCAGCGAGGGGGCTCAGCTCACTCCCCTTTCCCATGGACTGCTTTGCCCACAGCCCCACAGGTGCCAGGGAAGCTTGGACACCCCATTCCCATGGGCACCCCTGCCTGGCAGGAATGCCAAGGGCAGTGCCTGACTCAGCTGCTACAAATGCCAGAGCCACCCTGAGAGCAGCAGATCACAGTGACAATACCAGGGCAGTGCAGAAACAAGAGAAGATGTTGTGGTGCTGTGCCTGAGAGGGCAGGGCAGAGACAGCCGGGCACTCAGGACAGTGTTCCCGTGCCCAGCTGTGCCCAGCACCTCCCACACACCAACAGTGCCCTCCTGCCCCCAGCACTGCTCTCTTCAGCCGCCTCTCCTTCCCTGAGCATCTCCCTGGGCCTGGACATTCCCTCCTGAGAGGAGCCTTGTCCCTGCCAGTGCTCACAGAGCCCATCCCAGCCTGTGTGCCCTCGCCCTGGCCCTACAGAAACCTGCCTGTGTGCAGGGCCCTGCCTGGGGCAGGCTCTGGCTGCAGGTGGGCAAGGGCAGCTCAGGAGAGCCCTGCTGGGCCCTGCAGAGGTGATGCTGCTGCTGTCCAGGGCTGAGCAGTGGCTGAGGGCCCTTTGGGAGGCTCCCAGCAGAGAGACTGACCACCCAAAGTGACAGTTCTGGAGTCCCTGCAAATGTTCCAACATTCCTTTGATGATCCTGCTGTGTGTCCCTTTCCACTCAGAATGTTCTGTCATTCTGGGATTACAATTCCTCTGCTGCTTCCCTCATCCCCCTGTTACCTATAATCAAAAAGAGAAATAAACCCTTGCAACAGTGTTAGAAGAATAGAGTAAAAACCAGACCTTTCTTGGAAGCTTCCAGGTGTCCCAGTGGAAATGGAGCACACCCAGGCCCTGATTTCAACAATTTTTAAAGGTTGATTAATTGGGATATTGAACAGGAACATCCAATAGCAGATTCAGTTGCCACAGTTACACACCCCTGGCTCAACTCATTGCAGCAGGTCCAAAGGCTTCTTTGCCTTCACTTTTTCTCATGACTGCTCATATTCAGGTTAAAAAAAAAAAAAAAAGAGTTCCTATAAGTCCTCTTCCTATAAGACTGTTTAGTATATCAGGACTATATAAGAGAATAACGCTATACAGTATTTCAGGAATATATTTAGACAGTCAGTTTTCTTTCTAAAATCTAAAAATAAAGTAAGGAAACATACTAGAGGTTTTTAAGGATAAAAGTTTTATTAGTATATAATAGTAGTTTAATAGAGTTAATTGAGAGTTTATTAAAGGTAAGCAACGATAATAGTTTTTTACAAATATAACAGTAACTTAGAGAGCTATGAATACATAAAAATGTAGAAAATGCAAAAATCTTTTTGTCATCACCCCAACTTTCCCATCCTGTTCCAAGTAGGAAATTGAAAAAACTCTCAGGAAAGCTCCTGATCTATCCAGCAATCCCAGGCTTACCTTCTTTGGGAAGTGTCCTCCAGAGCTGTGCCCAGGCTGGTCTGGAGCTGGGAGCAGCCCTGCCCCACCCAGCCCCTCTCAGCAGCAGCAGCACCTGCCCTGCTCACGGTGGCTCCTTCCTCCCACAGCTTCTCCCCAGTGCTGGCAGCAGCTCCCTGGGCTGGCTGAGAGCTGTCCCTGGCAGGCAGCAGAGTCCCTGCCCCAGCACAGCACCCTGGGCTGCAGGAGCCTGCTCTGCAGGACAGCCCTGGGCACCCCTGGCTGCTCTGCACAAGAGACAATCAGAGAATGTACTCACAGGGTCTGTAGGCATTGGGATGTTGCAGCTGTAGGAGATCACTGCAGGAGCTGCAGCTGCATTGTCCTGCAGCCAGAGGTTCCTGTGCCAAGGGCTGGCAGGGATTCTGCCCCAGGCACTTCTCAGCACCTTCCCAGCCCTGACTGACGGAAGCTCTCTGTGCCTCTGTGCTGTGCCCGGGCTGGCTGCAGGCAGTGCCCCAGCCCTGCTGGGCTGGCAGAAGAGCTGCTCAGCAAGAGAAATGTGCTTTTCAAGCTCTTCTTGGTTACCAGCAGCTGCCTCTGTGCCAGCAGCCCAGCCCAGCTCAGCAGCACAGACACAGCACAAGGACTTTAATGAGCCTCTGGGGCTTTGTGCTCAGGCCCTGAACATCAGTCCCTGAGAGGCAGCTGAAGAAACCTCTCCAGAACTCCAAGTCAGAATCACACTCCAAAGTTTCTTGCACTTTTAATGGGTCCCAGGGAGGGCCACGACTGAGAAAGTGTCCCCAGGCCCCAGGCAGAGCAGAGAACTGCAGGCAGTGATGACAGGTGGGGACAAAGAGAAGCCAAGGCTTGGTGCCCTGGGGCACAGCAGGCTCTGTGCCACCAAGGGCTGGCAGGAGACACCTTGTCCTGAGCCACTGGGGCCTCCTGGCACAGCCCCAGCCAGGCTGGCCACTGGCAGCCCCTTGTCCTGCCCTCAGCATCCCCCCCTAGCCCACATGCCAGTGGCCTCAAGGATCTGCTGGAAGGAGTCCCTGGGGAGCCTTGCTCAGCAATGGCCCTGGGGCTCCTTCATGCTCCCAGGGACTGCAGGCTTTTCAAAGGACTTTGGGTTTGGCTTTTGCCTTGGAGTTTCTGAGAGGTTTGTGCAATCATGGCCTCCAATGATCTGCTGTAATTAGTCTCTGGAGAGGCTTTGTCAGTAACAACACTCAGTGGGGCTCATTAATGCTTCAATGTACTTCAGTTATTTTCAGGTACTTGGTGTCTCTCTTTTGATACAGACTCTGGGAGAGGTTTGTGCTATCATGGCCCCAATTATCTGCTTTAACGAGTCCCTTGAGAGCTTTGTACTGACACTCAGTGGGGCTCATTACTACTTTGAGATACTCAATATTTTTAAGGTACTTTATGGATTTATGGATACTTTTAGGTATTTTTAAGGATTTTCATTCCTACACTAAGTCTCTGACAAGGTTTTTTGTGCCATCCTGGCCTCCAGTTCTCTTCTTCAACGAGTCCATGAGGAAAAGGTCTTGAGGATGGACCTCAGTGGGACTCATTAATGCTTTGAGAAACTTTGGGTGTTTCCTCTGACTTTGACTCCTGGAAAGGTTTGTGCAATCTCCTCTCAGGCCCTGAAGTTCAAGGGCTGAGCTCTAAAAGCTCCACAGGGCTCATTAGGATCAAGCAAGTCCTGACAAACCATGGCTCTGCCTTGATTTCCCTCTGCTCTCATGCAGTTCATCAGGAAATTTTCTGTAGTGGTTTTGGTTCACCAATTTGAGATTTCTTGGCCAATGAATCAATTATTGTGGTGGGTTCAGTGTTGGCTAATTACCAGGGCATTCCCTGGAATATACTTACTCATTTCCTGCTGTGAGATAGGATGAGGAGAAAGGCAAAGTAGGCCTAAAACCTAAAAGGGTTTCAAGAAAAGTTTATTAACAGTAACTAAAGAATGAGTAATAAGAATCTGAACAAAACTTTCAGAACACTTGTATCTCCCTATAGCCTTTTCTTTCTTCCTGACAATGTAAACAGACAAAACCTGAAACTTTCAGTCAGTTTACCACCTCTTTCTTCAGTTCACTTTGGGAGAGGAGTCTCTCCTTCATGCCAGGGAGACTTCTCCTTAAGAAAACAGTCATCTTGGGGCTCTTAATTCCCATGAATAGTAGCTGCCCAGGAAATCTGCAGTCATGAAGTCCCTCCTATTTTTTCACAGCTTTTCCCACAGCTGTGTTAATGGGCCATGTCAACTGATGGGGTATTAGTTAAAAGATGAGCTGTTTAAGAGCCAAGGTTCTCTTCATCTATTTCTGAAATCATCTTCATCTCTGGGGACAGAGATCTTCTTCTCTCCCTGAGGGCACAGGGTCTCATCACTCTTTTGGTTTTCAATGTGCAAACTTTTCAGGGGATCACAGCTACTTCAACATTTGCTTACTTAAGCATGGAGGCCATTGCTGAACAAGTCATCTCCCCATACTTTTCAATGTGTTATAGGGAAAAAGAGATGGGGCCTGGCAGGCTCCCTGGGAAGGGGCCAGGCCTCACGGCAGGAGCCACTTGGCCGGCCCTGGCTGAGACAGGGACCTGGTCAGCCTTGTTACCTCTTTGCCAGCCAGAAGGGAAGGAGACCCTCCCCAGGCTTTTTTGTCATTAACAGAGCCGTGTACAGTTTCCTGTTGTGGTTTAACAGATTGTCAATTTTCAATGCAAATACTGATTGGTTTCTTTGTCACACACGGTAGAAACTGCTAGCAGCTTCTCTTAGGACATCACTTCTGTGATGCAAAACCACCACAACAGCACAGAGCTCCTTTGTCCATATGTAGTGGTCATGTAGCTGAGTCCTCAAAAGCCCTCCTTGGGAGATCTCGGAGCCCTCTCCAAGGTGTTTTCAAATGAAAACATTCAGATCATAGTCTAAGAAAATGACCAGGGCCAGCCTCACCTGTCTGTCCTGGCTACTTTTTGTCTGGGAGCAATCCTTGGATATATGGAATTAGGGAACCAAGTTTTAAATTTGGCCATGGCCCCTGGACATGAAGGCCGGTTCTTTTCCATAGGAATGAACGAACAGGGCTCCAGTGTTTCCAGGGCAGATGAGACAAGATCACCAGAGGAAAATGCCAGCCACAGCTGGCAGGTTTTGTTCTGAGAGATACCCTCGCATATAGGAAATTTTTTTGGAGAGTACCAATTTTGGCAATGGGCACCTGAAAAGATGGAAGATGAAGATAGACTCTTCCACAGCAAGGAAAGCACAGAGACCCAGTACTCCAGGAGCTGATGAGAGGCAGCCCTTGACATCCCCAGATCAGCCAGACCTGTCAGGGGGCCCCTGGGAGGCCAAGCCAGACAGACCTGTTCCATGTTCCCTCGGTTCCATGGGGCCCCACAGTATCCCAAGGGTCCCTTGCTTCCAGGAGGCCCTGAGGTGTCATAATGCCCCCTTGGTGACACGAGGCCTTGAAGGGTCACAATGGTCTCCATGGTTCCATCAGGCCCCACAGAGTCATCATGGTCTCTGGGTTCCATGCAGCCCTGCTGTGTCACCATGGCCCCTTGGTTCCATGGGCTCCAGTGGTGCCACAATGATCCCCTTGGTTCCATGAGGTTCCCACAGTGTCCCAGTGATCTTCATGGGAAGGAAAGAACTGAACCCCAGTGTTGCAGGGGCAGTCACCCAAGGCCAAGGCCAGCCAGACTTGTTGGTCCTGGCAGATTGTGCCTGGAAGCAAGCCTTGGATATACAGAATTGTAGAGGTGGAATCCCAATTTGAGACATGGACACCATAGGGGGAGAAGCACAGTTCTTTTCCATAGGAAGGAAAGCACAGAACACCGGTGTTTCCAGGCCAGATAAAAGGCAGCCACCAGAGGCCTAGGCCAGCCAGATCTCTCCATCCTGCTAGCTTTTATCTGAAAGCAACCCTTGGATATAGAGAATTTGGGAGGTGGAATCTCAATTTTGGCCATTTCTGCGTAGAGAAGAAGGGCAGTTTCTTCCCATAGAAAGGAAATCACGGAGGCCAAGTGTTTCAAAGGCAGAAAAGGAGAGAGGTGGCTCCTGGGAGGACAAGCCAGCAGGCTTGTTTGTCTTGGCAGATTTTGTCATGGAGGAATCCTTGAATATATGGAATTTGGGAGGAGGAATCTCAATTTTGACCACAGACACCTTGAGAAGAAGGATGGTTCTCTCCATTGGAAGGAAAGCAAAAGCCCCAGTGTTTGGAAAGCAGGTGAGAGGAAGCTCCCAAGAGGCCAAGGGCAGCCAGACCTTTCTATCCTGGCACCTTTCACTTGGGAGCAATCCTTGGATGTACAGAGTTTTGGAGGTGGAATCCCAGTTTTGGCCTTGGGCACCTGGTCAAGGTGGATGGTTTTTTTCCCCATAAGAAGGCAAAATGCGAAGTCCAATTGTTCTGGAAAAAGATGAGAGGTGGCCACCCTTAGGTCAATCCAGCCAGACCTGTCTCTCCTGGCACCTTTTGTCTAGGGGCTATCCTTGGACACAGGGCATTTTGGAGGTGGAATCTCAGTTTTGGCTGTTGGCGCTTGGACAGGAAGGAGAGTTCTTTTCATTAGGAAGGAAAGCACAGAAGCCCAGGGTTTTAGAGGCACATGAGTGCCAGCCCTCAGGAAGCCAAAGCGAGCCAGACTTGTCAGTCCTGGCAGCTTTTGTCTGGGAACTATCTTTGGATATAGGGAATTCTAGAGGCAGATGCTCAGTTTTGGCCATGGGTGCCTGGACGAGATGGAAGGTTTTTTCCCATAAAGGAGAAAAGCACATGGTCCCAGTGTTTCATAGGCAGATGAGAGGTGGCCCCTGGGTGGCCACGGCAAACAGATCTGTCTCTCCTGGCAGATTTCATCTGGGAACAATCTTTGCATAAAAGGAAATTTGGAGGAGGAAACCCAGTTTTTGCCATGGGCCTCTGGAGGAGACGGACAGTTCTCTCCCATAGGAAGGAAAACCTAGAGCCCCAGTGCTTCAGGGGCAGATGAGAAGCAGCCCTCAACATGCCAATGTCAGCTGAGCCTGACAGGTGATCCCCAGGGGGCCCAGCCAGCCAGACCTGTTCCATGTTCATGTGGTATTATGGGACCCCACAGTGTCACAATGGTCTCCTTGGTTCCATGAGGCCCTGGAGTGTCACAATGTTCTCCTTGCTTCTGCAGTGTCACAATGGCCGCGTGCTGCCATGGGGCCTTGCAATGTCACCATGGCCCCTCAGCTCCACGCGGCCCTGCTGTGTCACAATGGCTCCTTGTCTCTATGGGCCCCACAGCTTCATCCTTGACCCTTGGTTCCATAGAGGTCCTGAGTTTCACAATGGTTCTCCTGATTCCATGAGGCACCAGAGTGTCACAATGGTCTCCTTGATTCCACTAGGTTCCATGGTCACCATGGTGTCCCTGGATCTGCACTGTCACAATGGCCCCTTGGTTCCACGAGTTTCAGTACTGTCAGCAATGGTTTCCTTGTTCCAACAGGTCCTTGATGTGTCACAATGGTCCCTGCCTATGTTGAGAATATCTGGTTGGTGTTTCTCCTGTGCACCAAACCCAAGTCAAGGAACCTTTGGTTATCCCCAGCATTTCGGTGTTCTGGGGTGTTGCAGCCCTGCAGGCTCACAGTGGCCTCTTGTTTCCATGAGGCCCCACAGTGTCACACTGGCCCCTTGGTTCCATGAGGATCTGGAGTGCCACACAGGTTTATGGCATTTTTCCTTGCTGCCCCTCACATCCCACTGCCCCACAAACAGCCCCGAGGCACCCGTGAGGGACAGGCCCTGCTGTCCCAGGCTGGGCTCAGGGCTTGGCCTTTCTGCTTCCCCCAGCCAGCCCAGGCCTTGCTCAGCATTGCAGTTCCCTGCTCAGAGCCTTGGGCTCCCTGCAATCCTGGCCTCAAGGATCTGCTCTCAGCAGTCCCTGGGGAGCCTTTGGCACTCCCTGCCCTCAGTGGGGCCCCGTGATGCTCCAAGGGACTTGGAGTTTTGCTTCTGATTCCTTGAGCAGCTTCTTCAGCCTTCTCTCAGTGCCTGAGGACGCAGGACTCAGCCCCAAATCCACCTTGGGGACCATTAAAATACAGAAATCCCACGGGGGCTCTTCTTTTTCCTCCAATTGTTTTCCAAGTGTCCAGAGCTTGTGCAGCTGTTTGGAGTTCAGTTAAAGAGGAAGATTTTCAAGTGTACCTCATAAAAGTGCACTTTTAAATGTTTAATCAAGGCAATATTTTTTTGTTTTCCAGTTCAGAGAAGAGCTGATAGAAGCATTCCCCAGGTGATCTTGATGCTGAGTGTCTCCTTAGGAGGTCTGGTCATGGAGAAGAATAAGACCCTTGAGGGCTGGCCCTGTTTGGACAAGCTGCTCCTCACCCCCAGCCTCACCATGTCTGACATGGCCCAGCTGGCACTGACATCCCTGTGCCCTGCAGCAGAACCTTGTCCCCTGAGCTCTGCAGCTCCATGGCCCAGCCCATTGCACCGTGTGCCACCTGCTCTCCTCAGGGCTCTGCCTGCACACAGGCCCAGGAGAAGTTTTCCTGTTGGGAAGGAAGGCATGGAAAAGCCTGAGCAGGTTTCCTGAACAACAAAGCCCACTCAGGAGCCACCTGCTCAGTCCAGGCTGCCTGGAATGGTGTCACCTTTCTGCAAGGAACAGTGTGAACAGAAATGATCTCTGGCAGCAGAATTCTCTGAGTCTTGCAGCTGAATTCTCTGTCCCTGTTGTTTCCCTGGATCTCTGTTGCAGATGGAAGCTGCTGGTGCCATCCTCACCTTGAACCTCTCTCTGGAATGCAAACAGATGTTCCCAGGTCTGATAAAAAGGATTTGCTCAATGTTTCCACAAAACTTTCGGGTTCCTCATGGAACAAAGGGGTCATTTTGACACTGAGGGGGTGACGTGGAAGCCAGGAGTCAATTGTGACCCTGGGGTCCCATGGAACCAAGGGGCCATGGTGACACAGCAGGGCCACGTGGTTCCAGTGGTCCATTGTGACACTGTGGATCCAATGAGACCATGGAGACACCCCCAGAACCTCCTGGAACCAAGGAGTCCATGGTGACCCAGCGGGGCTGCATGGAGCCAATGGTCCATGGTGACACTGCCCATCCAAGGAGGCCATTGTCACCCTGCGGAAGCTCATGGAGCCAGGGAGGCTATTGTGACACTGCAGAACTTCATGACACTAAATATCCATGGTGACACAGCAGGGCATCATGGGAACCAAGGAACCGCTGCTGGCAGTGCGGAAACTCATGGAGCCAGGGGCCCTTGTGGCACTGCAGAAGGAACACAGCTGCTGGACCTTGTCCCCTGGCCCTGCTCAGCTCCTTGGGAGGCACGGCAGGAGCAGCGCCCTGGGAGCCTGGGGAATGCCCCTCTGGGATCCATGGCACACACTCCCAGGGGCTGGAATTCCAGTTGCCAGCCAGGAAAAGATGTTCCTGCCCTTGAAGGCAAAGCTCTTAAGAAGGAGCTTGTCCTAGGGTGACATTATGATGCTTGTATCCCCATTTGTGTGCTCTGTTTATGCTGGATATTATGTTCTGTGCCTTCAAGACTGGCTCTGAAGAGCGAATGTTTTGTTCTGGTTTTGTTATCAGCCTGCTCCCCCACGGCTGGCAGACACAGAGACGGGGCAGTGCATAGTGCGGCTTTTGCTTTTTGCTTTGCTTTCACTTTGCTCTTGCTCCTGCTTTGCTCCTGCTTTGCTCTTGCTTTTTGCTTTAGCTCATTAGTTATTTTAGCTAAGCAGTCCAAATTTTTCCCTGGACTGTTTTTCCTTTCCCTTTTTTGAAATGACTTGAACTTGTTCCAGACTGGGACCTGGGAAACACCGAGAGTTTGCACCTTGTGGCCTGCAGCAGCCATCCCCAGTGCCAGAGGGACCGACAACAGAGCGACCACTCCCAAGAGAGACTTTCTGAATTTGTCATCCTTACCCAGAGTGGTGAAAGAGTGTTGTCATCCAGTATTGTTCATTCTGTGTGCTGGGGGGTGCTGTGCCTGTAAAATAAACAGGTTCTTTCCACTTGTCTCTGACGAATCCTTTCTGAAACAGTTGTGGGGAGGGGCCGTGTGGGTTTGCTTTCTGGAGGGGCCCCCTTTTTGTGGTTTTCTCCTAAATTTGCCCTAAACCAGGACAAAATTTGGTGCCCAACGTGGTGCATGAGAGAGAGTGGAAAAAACCCTGTCCTAATTGTATTTTGGTTGCCATTACTCTGTGTTGGTTTAAAGCAGTTAATAGCCGTGGTTTTTGGATTCATAATGTCTCTTGGGGTGGAGGCTTGCATGCATTTCTGGTCCCTTGGGTTTTTTGAGATCTTAATACCTCTATGGACCCTAGGTTTATTTTCTCATCCAGAAATAGCTCTGGTATTGTCCCTAATACGTAGTTTTTACAGCAGAGGGGCTGTGACCAGAATAGCTATCCTGCTGGGCTTGGTTGTATTGACCTGTAAGAAGTTTAGAGAAGTGCTTGGGTCTGTTCCAGGGATGAATGGTTCATGGCTATGGTTATGCACCCAGTTTGTCAGAGGAGGAGCAGGGGATGAGGCTTTTCAGCCTTTGCTTTCCTTCTTCTCCTCTGAATCAGTTACCTCCCTGTTGGAGAATGTTCAGTTTCCCCTGAATGTTAAAGAGACCATCTTTCTGCTGTTTAATCTGGTAAGCTTCCTCTATACAGTTAGCAGCTCCTCTAGAATGAGGGCTGAGATTTCTAGAGGGGCTGATGAGACCCCTGACCCAGGAGTAGACCCAGGCATGGAAAATCCTGAGTGGGGTGGGAAATGGGAGCATATGGGCCAAATCCTGAAGGAATTCTCTGTCCCTGTAGTGTGGGACTTTCCCCATGAACAAATTCAGAACCCAGCTGAGGTGGGGAAATACCTGAGAGAGAAGTACCATGATGACCCTGAGGAGAAAAAGCTCATTGCAGTGAGCTGGGCCCTGGCATATGCTTATCGCACACTGCTGGATACTCTAGGGCAGCAGACAGAGGCAGCGGGCTAGGGAGATAAATCAACAGCTATCCCAGTCACTCAGGCTGCAGCCAACACCTCAGGCTCAAAGCCAGCAGCTAAATCAGACAGTAAGCCTAAGCCAGCAGCTAAACCAAACAATAAGCCTCAACCAATAGCTGTTGCTACTGGCACTAGAAGTGGAAAGTGCACAGACAAGACCGATCGACCAGTGAATGATGATAATGATGCAGAAGAAGAACCTTCAACACCTCCTGACATAAAATCAAGAGTCAGAGCAACAGGCGCAAGGTCGGAAGCCAATATTGAGTCCTTTTCCCTGAAGGACCTCCATAGCCTAAAAAAAAATTACACCCGACGATCTGATGAATCCATAATTAGCTGGCTAGTCCGTCTTTAGGATGCTGCAGGCGAGGCTACAATTCTAGATAGCACTAAGGCGAAGCATTTGAGATCCCTGTCACATAATCCTGTCATCGACCAAGAAATAATGAGGGGGGCTGACCCTCACAGCCTCTGGGCATGGGTCTTGGATAGTGTTGCACAAAAGTACCTGTGTGCAGATGATCTCTATATGCAACAAACCCAGTAAAAGACTATAGAACAAGAAATCCAACGCCTGAGAGAAATGGCAGTGGCAGAGATTATCTTCTCAAATAACATAACAACTAAGAATCCAAACTTGATACCATGCACATCTGTGATGTGGCGAAAACTCATACGACTTGAGCCACATGAATATGCTTCTGCTTTAGCCATAATGAAACGGGATGACAGGGATGAGACTGTGCTTGATATGGCAAGGAAGCTGCGAGCATATGCAGATGCTGTACATAGCCCAACACATGCCAAAATCGCAGCGGTGGAGACACGTCTGCAGAAGTTAGAAGACAAAATAAAGAAGAATCATAAAAAGCTCAAAGAGGAGATTAAAGAAGACCTTCTCCAAATCTCGGCAGTGCAGATCAGAGGTTCTAGTACCCAACACAAACGTTCCCCAGATAGAGAGAGAAGATACACCCCACAAACTGAGCTGTGGTTCTTCCTGCGTAATTGCAAAAAAAAACATGAAGAGATGAGATAGAAGATCTACTGCTACTCTAACCCAACGGGTGCGTGAATTGAAGGAAGACAGGGCTCAGAGAAGAAGTCCCACCAGAAGGAAAGCAGCTCCAGTTGCCCATAGCCAAACTACCAGATATGATGATGATAACATGTCCGATCCCCTTAAAGAAACTTCCAAGACATACGTCCAAGAAAAGAAAGATAGCCAGGCTTAGAGGGGCCCTGCCTCTAGCCAAGTAGAGGCTAGGGAAAATCGTGTTTTCTAGACTATGTGAATTCGTTGGCCTGGCACATCAGAACCACAAGAGTATAAAGCTTTAGTTGACACTGGTGCCCAGTGCACATTAATCCCATCAAGATATGTGGGGACAGAATCCGTTTCTATTGCTGGTGTGACAGGGGGATCACAGGATTTCACTTTGGTGGAAGCTGATGTGAGCCTGACGGGAAATGAGTGGAAGAAACACCCTATTGTGACTGGCCCAGAGGCCCCATGTATTTTGGGCATAGATTATCTCCGAAGTGGGTATTTCAAAGACCCAAAAGGACTCAGGTGGGCATTTGGGATAGCAGCTGTAGCGACAGAGGGTGTCCAGCAATTGAACACCTTGCCTGGACTGTCCGAGAATCCATGTACAGTAGGACTTCTAAAGGGAGAAGAGCAACACATACCAATTGCCACTTCCACAGTGCATCATCGACAGTATAGAACCACTGGAGATGCTGTGATTGCCATCCATAAGATGATCCGAGAGCTGGAGAGCCAAGGGGTGGTCAGCAAGACCCACTCACCCTTTAATAGCCCTATTTGGCCTGTGCGTAAATCTGAAGGAGAATGGAGATTGACGGTGGACTACCGTGCATTGAATGAAGTGACTCCACCACTGAGTGCTGCCGTGCCAGACATATTAGAGCTCCAGTACGAGCTGGAGTCCAAGGCAGCGAAGTGGTGTGCCACTATCGATATTGCCAATGCATTTTTCTCCATTCCTCTGGCAGCAGAATGCAGGCCTCAGTTTGCTTTCACGTGGAGTGGCGTGCAGTACACCTGGAACCGACTGCCCCAGGGGTGGAAGCACAGTCCTACTATCTGCCATGGACTGATCCAGAGTGCACTAGAAAAGGGTGAGGCTCCAGAACATCTACAGGATATTGATGACATCATTGAATGGGGGAACACAGCTGCAGAAGTGTTTGAGAAAGGAGAGGAAATCATCCAAATCCTCCTGGGAGCTGGTTTTGCCATCAAAAAGAGCAAAGTAAAGGGACCAGCTCCTGAGATTCAGTTCCTAGGAGTAAAGTGGCAAGATGGTCGGCGTCAGATTCCTATGGATGTTATCAACAAGATCACAGCTATATCTCCACCGACCAATAAGAAGGAGGCACAAGCTTTCCTAGGTGCCATAGGCTTTTGGAGAATGCACGTTCCCGAGTACAGTCAGATTGTGAGCCCTCTTTACCTGGTCACCCGGAAGAAGAACAATTTCCACTGGGGCCCTGAGTAGCAACAAGCCTTTGTCCAGATCAAGCAGGAGATTGCTCATACAGTAGCCCTTGGCCCGGTCAGGACAGGACCAGAGGTGAGAAACATGCTCTACTCTGCAGCCGGGAACCATGGTCTGTCTTGGAGTCTTTGGCAGAAGGTGCCTGGGGAGACTCGGGGTCGACCACTGGGATTCTGGAGTCGAAGCTACAGAGGGTCTGAAGCTAACTACACTCCAATAGAGAAAGAGATCTTGGCTGCCTATGAAGGAGTCCAAGCGGCCTCAGAAGTGATTGGTATTGAAGCACAACTCCTCCTGGCACCCCGACTACCGGTGCTGGGGTGGATGTTCAAAGGGAAGGTTCCTTCCACCCACCATGCCACCAGTGCTACATGGAGCAAGTGGATTGCTCTTATCACACAGCGCGCCCGTATAGGTAAACTGAATCGCCCTGGGATTTTGGAGGTAATTACAAATTGGCCCGAAGGTGAAAATTTTGGTGTCACAGACGAAGAACAAGAACCAGTGACACGGGCTGAAGAAGCTCCTCCATATAACCAACTGCCCCCAGAGGAAACACGCTATGCTCTTTTCACTGATGGGTCCTGTCGCATCGTTGGAATGAATCGGAAGTGGAAAGCAGCCGTATGGAGCCCCAGACGACAGGTTGCACAAGCTATCGAAGGAGAAGGTGGATCGAGCCAATTTGTGGAGCTCAAAGCTATACAGCTGGCCCTGGACATTGCTGAAAGAGAGAAGTGGCCAAAGCTCTGCCTCTGCACTGACTCATGGATGGTAGCCAGTGCTCTGTGGGGATGGCTGGAGAGGTGGAAAGTGGCTAACTGGCAGCCTAGAGGGAAAGACAAATTGGGCTGCTGAAGAGCGGAAAGACATCGCTACCAGGGTAGGGAGGCAACCTGTGAGTGAAACATAAACTTTAAAGAATTTAGAGATTTTTGAGGAGCTAAGATTTTAGTTAGAGATAAGCTTTGTTGAAGCTAATTAAAACAAATAGGTAGGCCTTGATGAAGTTAAGAGTTAGTAGTTAACTAATAATTGATTGCTTGTCAACATAATATTTGGTTAGCTGGGTTTATAATGAAGAATATAGAAACTGACAAATAGCTTTGAGGAACATAAGACAGTTGTGGGCCTCCTCTGCTCTGAAACCAATTGAAGACAAGGAATGGGAGTTCTTCCAAGGGTTCATTTGTCATATTTGCATTGAAAAGGTAGAAAGGTCAGAACAAGGAAGACTACATTTACTTCTTAATTTTGGGACCCCTCCCCATGTAAGCGACCACCGACCCATTTCAAGGAACACACTACACATGCTTAATAGCTTTTGAACTAATTAACATATGAAGCAGGGAATGGGATGTACCAAAATCATGAATATGTATTGGTATTTTGGGTATTCAATACTTGCATAGATAAAAGAGCTCTGTAATCACCTGTAAATTGCGGTGTGTATTTGGGAGCTATCCCGCCCACTGCCCGGCATCGCAATAAACATACACTTTCTAACTTTAAACTGTTAGAGAGTTTTTGTCCGTCACAGTTGGATATCAGTACTAGATCAATATCCATATTTTAATAAATCCTGAGGGTCCACCACGTAGATTCCCATGTCCCCAAGAGGAGAGCCAATGAGGAGCACCAAAACTATGAGCAGGCAGACCAGGCTGCAAAGATAGGGGTGTCAAAGATAGACCTAGATTGGGAACACAAGGGAGAGTTATTCCTAGCTCGATGGGCCCATGATGCCTCAGGCCATCAGGGCAGAGATGCCACCTATAAATGGGCACGGGACTGAGGGGTGGATTTGACCATGGACAGCATTTCTCAGCTTATCCATGACTGTGAGATGTGTGCTGCCATCAAGCAGGCCAAGCGAGTGAAGCCCCTATGGTATGGTGGGCGGTGGTCCAAGTACAAGTATGGGGAGGCCTGGCAGATTGACTGCATCCCACTGCCCCAGACACACCAAGGCAAGAACTACGTGCTGACAATGGTGGAAGCCACCACGGGATGGTTGGAAACCTACCCTGTGCCTCACACCACTGCCCAGAACACCATCCTGGGCCTGGAAAAGCAAATCCTGTGGAATCATGGCACCCCTGAGAGGACTGAGTTGGACAATGGGACTCATTTCAAGAAAAGCCTTATCAACACCTGGGCCAGGGAGCATGGCATTGAGTGGGTGTACCATATCCCCTAGCATGCACCAGCTGCTGGCAAAGTGGAGAAGTACAATGGACTCCTAAAAACCCACTTGAAAGCCTTGGGTGGAGGATCTTACAAAAATTGGGAGCAGCATTCAGCAAAGGCCACCTGGTTAGTTAACACCCGAGGTTCCACCAAGCGAGCAGGTCCTGCTCAGTCTGAGTCCCTGAATATAATAGAAGGAGATAAAGTCCCAGTGGTACATGTCAGAGGTTTGTTGGGGAAGACGGTGTAGATCAATTCTGCCTTGAGTACAAACAAACCCATTGTGGGGTTGTCTTTGCTCAGGGACCAGGTTGCACATGGTGGATAATGCAGAGAGATGGAACAACACGATGTGTACCTCAGGGAGATCTGATTGTGGGGTGAGGATGATATGCAAATATCACTGCTGGATTTAACTGCCATTGTCTGTACAGTAAACCACACAGACATGAAATAGAAGGAAATGTGTGAGTGCCAAAGGTCTGAGCAAGTGAAAGATGGAGTTTTCAGTGAGGAAAATGGAAGTGTAGAATCCTGAAGCTCTGTAGTCTGGGGCCTGGATTCAGTTGTCCAGTGAGGGGAGGTGACAGGAGCATGATGGGTATTGCTTGTAATTTTTTGGGTGGAGCAGATGGAAGTTTTTACGTGAATAAAATGCATGATGTATGTGTGTGTAGAGTTAGAATATATATTAGTTTTGGTAGTAAGTTGAGCATATGAGGATAAGGGGTGGAATGTCCTAGGGAGACTTTATGATTCCTGTATCCTCAATCATCTGTTCCATTTATGCTGGATATTATATTCTGTGCCTTCAAGACTGGTTCTGAGACCGAAGGTGGGGAGAAGAAGAAGCGTGGACTTTGTTATCAGAGACTGCACTCACTCCTCTAAAAGCAACACTCCTCCACATTCTACTCCACTGTGCTGTCTGGGCACAGACGGGCCAGACCAGAGCCCTCCTTTGCTTTTTAGTTAGTTGAGCTAGCTGAGGCAGAGAAGTTTTCCCTGGACTGTTTTTTTTTCTTTCCCTTTTCTTGGAACTGTTTGAACCTGCTCCAGACTGGGACCTGGGGAGCACCAAGAGCTCGCCCTTTGTAGCCTACCAGGGCTTACTCTGGGCAGCAGCCTTTCCCAGTGCCGGAGGGATTGATAACAGAGCGACCACCCACCGGAGAGACTTTCTGAATTTGTCATCTCTTCAGAGCAGCGAATCAGTTTTGTCATCTGGTATTGTTCACGTTTTGTGCGGGGGAATGCTTTGCCTTGTAAATAAACAGGGGTTTTTCCACTTCTCTCCAAGGAAATTTTTCCCAAACCTGTTGCGAAGAGGGGCTGCATGGGTTTGCTTTGTGGGAGGGCCCCCTTTTGGAGGTTTTCTCTCAAATTTGCCCTAAACCAGGACAAATAACATAATCTGTCAGTTTAAGGATGCACTGTACAGCTCATAGTAGTGTAATGAATATGATATCTGTGTATCGCTTATAGAAATAGTGATGTGATGAACGTATTGTACTGTAGACCTTGGCAAAATAGAAGATGCTAAAAGGCTTTTGTGTAACTAAGAGAACAGTGTAAAGCCATCCAGGGCTTTACAAGTGATAAGACAACAGTGACACAAGACAGAGCATGGAGGAGACTGGGGAAGAGCTCGTTAGCTCCTCTTATCAGAGAAGTGTGAAACAACTGGGATGAAACCACGGGAAGGAATAAAATAGATTGACTTGATCCCAGGATGTCATGCAGATAAGTCAGGGTGTAAAAGCCAAAATCAAAGGAGTCCCTGCAAGATCAAAAGCTTTCAAGAATGTTTGAATACTGTAGAAGCTAATGAATATGCATGTAACCCCAGCAATGTAACTGTGTATAAAGAGCATGATTTTAAGCTACCTGGTGCTCTTTGCCATTCACCAAACCCATCCCAGCGCTGATCACTCATTTGTCCTTCTTTTATCCTTGATTAAACTTTTAAAAGTTCTAAAGAGTCAACTGTGTTTTTCACAACATTGTGGGGCCTCATGAACCCTGTGGGCCATTGTGACACTGCACAGCCTTGTGGAACCATGGAGACCATGGTGACACCATGGGGCACATGGAACCAAGGCTTCCATTTTGACACTGAGGAACCTCGTGGAACCAAGGGCCCATTGAGACACTTTGGAACTAAGGAGATCATTGTTGAGAGTACAGAACCTCAAGGAATCCAAAGTCCATGTGACAGAGCAAGGCCTCATGGAAGCAAAAAGACCATGATGACCTTCTGGGGCCCCATGGAACCAAATATCCACTGTGACACTGCAGAGCCTGAAAGAACCAAGAGTCCATGGCGACACAAGAAGGCCTTGTGGAGCCAAGCAGTCCAAAGGTCTAAAACATTCCTTGCATATCTCTGCCTTAGGGAAGAGGAGCCTGCTCGGTGGCAGCTTGGGATGGCACACACTCAAGGCGGGTCTCTATTGTCAATGACGAAATTCTGGAGTTTTAGATTGTTTCCAAAAAGAAAAAGTAAAAAGGGAAAAAAAAACCCTTTAGTTGTGTGCAGCCAGTTCTCCAAGCAAAGCAGGACCCAGGTGAGTGAAGAGAGACAGGATGGGGTTGGGGAATGTGGAGCAAGGTTGTTCACACTGGGTCAGAGCTCAAGGCACAGCTTCCCTGACCAGGGCAAACCTCCTTAGCAAAATCTCTGGATCAATATCAGTCACAGAATGCTGCAATCAGCTCTTCTCTCAAGAGAACATTAATAAAATACACCCTTAAAATAGGAATGCATCTTTCATAGAACCTCTGTGAAATATTTCTCCATAACTGCAGCAGGAAACCTTCCTAATGAACTGCCCCAGACCAGAGGGAAATCAAGGCAGGGCCATGGTTTGTTAGGACTTGCTTGATCCTCATGAGCCCCGTTGTGCATTTGGAGCTGAGCTCTGGAACCTCAGGGCCTGAGAGGTGATTGTACAAACCTTTGCAGGAGTCAAAATCACAAGAAACACCCAAAGTGTCTTGAGGCATGCATGGGTCCCACTGAGGTCCATCCCCAACACAGGCTCCTCATGGACTCCTTGGAGGAGAGAACTGGAGGCCAGGATGGCACAAAACCTTGTCAGAGACTCAGTGTGGAAAGGAATTTCAAAAGTACCTTAAAAACCTTGAGTATCTCAAAGCATTAATGAACTCCACTGAGTGTCAGTACAAAGCTCTCAAGGGACTCATTAAACCAGATAATTGGGGCCATGATTGCACAAACCTCTCCCAGAGTCTGTACCAGAAGGGAAACACCAAGTACCTTAAAATAACTGAAGTGCCTTGAAGTATTAATGAACCCCACTGAGTGTCATTACTGATAAAAGCTCTCAAGGGATTTAATAAAGCAGATAATTGGAGGCTGTGACTGCACAATCTTTCTCATTGAGTCTGTATCAAAAGGGAAACACCAAGTAGCGAAAAAGCAGAAGTACTCTGAAGTATTAATGAGCCCCACTGAGTGTTGTTACTGACAAAGCCTCTCCAGGGACTCATTACAGCAGATAATTGGAGGTCATCATTACAGAAACCACTCAGAGACTACAAGGCAAAAGCCAAAGCCAAAGTCCTTTGAAAAGCCTGCAGTCCCTGGGAGCATTGAGGAGCCCCCAGGGCCATTGCTGAGCAAGGCTCCCCAGGGACTCCTTCCAGCAGATCCTTGAGGCCACTGGCATGTGGGCTAGGGGGGATGCTGAGGGCAGGACAAGGGGCTGCCAGTGGCCAGCCTGGCTGGGGCTGTGCCAGGAGGCCCCAGTGCCTCAGGACAAGGTGTCTCCTGCCAGCCCTTGGTGGCACAGACCCTGCTGTGCCCCGGGGCACCAAGACTTGGCTTCTCTTTGTCCCCACCTGTCATCACTGCCTGCAGTTCTCTGCTCTGCCTGGGGCCTGGGGACACTGTCTCAGTTGTGTCCCTCCCTGGGACCCATTAAAAGTCCAAGAAACTTTGGAGTGTGATTCTGACTTGGAGCTCTGCAGAGGTTTCTTCAGCTGCCTCTCAGGGACTGATGTTCAGGGCCTGAGCACAAAGCCCCAGAGGCTCATTAAAGTCCTTGTGCTGTGTCTGTGCTGCTGAGCTGGGCTGGGCTGCTGGCACAGAGGCAGCTCCTGGGAACCAAGAAGAGCTTGAAAAGCACATTTCTCTTGCTGAGCAGCTCTTCTGCCAGCCCAGCAGGGCTGGGGCACTGCCTGCAGCCAGCCCGGGCACAGCACAGAGGCACAGAGAGCTCCAATCAGTCAGGGCTGGGAAGGTGCTGAGAAGTGCCTGGGGCAGAATCCCTGCCAGCCCTTGGCACAGGAACCTCTGGCTGCAGGACAATGCAGCTGCAGCTCCTGGAGTGATCTCCTACAGCTGGAACATCCCAATGCCTTCAGACTCTGTGAGTACAACTCTGGCTATTTCTGGTGCCGGGGAGGTGAAATGCTCATGAATCTCTGACATGCTGAGGGGTTCAGATCAGTCATAGAATATTTCCAAGACAAGGATTTTGACAAAAATGAGGAAATTTCCAAATACTTTTTATTCAATTTCCTATTAATGGAGAATGGCAGGGAGGGGAGAATAAATAAGAACAGCTGACTATGAATTATTAATTTTGAAATCTGAAAAGTGCCTGAGACATTTGAACTGTTCCTTTTAGTGATCAATAGGTTCACAGGATATCCCTATATGTGCTTTCAGCCACTCTGATTGTAGTCAGCAGGAGCATCACCTTCGCTGGGCTTATCAGCCTCACTCTGAGCAGTCCTTTCTATAAGGTGCAAAGAGAACCTGCCCCCAACCACTGCCCTGCAGACAGGCGGGGCTCTGTAGGGCCAAGGAGAGTGCCCAGAGATTTGGGGTCTGTGAGTGCTGACAGGGAGAGATCAGGCACAGGGAAACAACAGCAGGAGGAAAATCTGCAGGAAGCAAAGAGATGATCAGGGAATGAGAGAAAACAAAACCCAGAAATGCTGTGGCAGGGAGGGTTTGGAGATGTCCACAGGATCCCCTCCAGTGCAGCCCCTCCCTCTGAACAAGCCTCCTCCCTCCTGTCCCCCAGCCAAGCCTCTGCCCTCAGGGCTGGGGCTCCAAGGCGTGAAGCCCCTCCTGTGCAGGCAGAGCTGCAGCAGAGCCGTGGGGCAGCTCTGCAGCCCCGGGCCCAGTTCCCTCTGCAGAGCACAGGGCTGGGAGCAGCTGCCCGGCACTGGGGGCTCTGGCAGGGGGCACAGCTGGCTCAGGGTGACGCTGTCGCCAGTGCCCGGCTCTGGGCAATGCTGTCAGTGCAGCCAGGGAAGGAGCTGCATCTCCCTTAATCCGGTGCCATCAGAAGGACACCTGGAAATCTCCCTGAGATTTCAGTCCAAGCTGGGAGCTTCAATTCAGGATGCAAACCTGTCCTAGAGCCTCTCTGAGTTATAGGATTGATGGGGAAGGGCAGAGGTGTTCTGACACTGAAAATGCTGTTGGGTTGGTGAAATGAGCAACGTGAGTCCTTGTCTACAAATGTGGAGCTGGGCTGTGGTGGATCCATCTGCTCTCAGCAGTACCTGGTGACATTTTAGGGGAAGCATGGGAAGCATGGGATCATGCTCCAGCTGAGAAAGTTTGAAGCCCAGAGAAATGTGATTAGGTCAGAATGACAGACCATCTCCCCTCACTCTCCACTCATTACTTTGCCTCACTGAACTTGGTCTGTTTTTCCTGGGGGCAGCAGAAATGCTGAGAGATTCTGATATCCAAGAATACCAGGAGAGACCTATGGAGAACTTTTAAAGAACTTCAAAACAGTAGAGGTGTCTGTGTGTTCCAGGGGAGGGTGGATGGAAACTGGCTTTGATATTGGTTTCAGGTATCTCCTCTAAATATTCACTGTCCTTTTCTCCATGAACAGGTCCCCAGGTGCAGCCCCAGCAAATGTCCAACAGCAGCTCCATCAGCCACTTCCTCCTGCTGGCATTGGCAGACACGCGGCAGCTGCAGCTGCTGCACTTCTGCCTCTTGCTGGGCATCTCCCTGGCTGCCCTCCTGGGCAACGGCCTCATCATCAGCGCCGTAGCCTGTGGCCAGCACCTGCACACGCCCATGTTCTTCTTCCTGCTCAACCTGGCCCTCAGCGACCTGGGCTCCATCTGCACCACTGTCCCCAAAGCCATGCACAATTCCCTCTGGGACACCAGCACCATCTCCTACACAGGATGTGCTGCTCAGCTCTTTTTCTTTCTGTTCTTCATTGGAGCAGAGTACTATCTTCTGACCATCATGTGCTACGACCGCTACGTGTCCATCTGCAAACCCCTGCACTACGGGACCCTCCTGGGCAGCAGAGCTTGTGCCCACATGGCAGCAGCTGCCTGGGCCACTGCCTTTCTCAGTGCTGTTATGCACATGGCCAATACCTTTTCCCTGCCCCTGTGCCATGGCAATGCCCTGGGCCAGTTCTTCTGTGAAATCCCACAGATCCTCAAGCTCTCCTGCTCACAAATCCTACCTCGGGGAACTTGGGGCTTCTTGCAGTTACTATCTGTTTAGCACTTGTGTTGTTTTGTGTTCATTGTTTTCTCCTATGTGCAGATCTTCAGGGCTGTGCTGAGGATCCCCTCTGAGCAGGGACGGCACAAAGCCTTTTCCACCTGCCTCCCTCATCTGGCTGTGGTGTCTCTCTTCCTCAGCACAGGCATTATTGCCCAGCTAAAGCCCCCCTCCATGTCTTCCCCATCCCTGGATCTGGCCCTGTCAGTTCTGTACTCGGTGGTGACTCCAGCCCTGAACCCCCTCATCTACAGCCTGAGGAACCAGGAGCTCAAGGCTGCAGTGTGGACACTGATGACTGGATGCTTTCAAAAACATTAAACTGCTGGCCAATTTCTTCAAAACACTTGTCAATAAAAGTCATCTTTGATATTTCTTCTTGGCTTCATTTTGGAGGATCTTTTTCTTACTTTTACTTTTTTCACAGTGTCCCCAAAGCAATGTCATAGTTTGTGCTATTCTCACGTTTTGTTTCTCTCCACCTTGAGGTGGAGGTCACAGACTGTGTCAATGAAAGGCTGTGCTCTTAGTGGCTTTGCAAGGAACTAAAGGATGTCCCAGGAAAGTTTTCTGCAGAGATGCCTCTTTTGTTGCCTTCTCTGGAGCTGCAGCAGCAATGTCTGTGTGCAGAGCTGGGGGCAGATCAGTGCTGGCCCAGCAGCTGTGCCCAGCAGCAGCAGCAGCACTTGGTGTTGCCAGTGCTGCTGCCGTGGCCCTGCCCCGCTGCCCTGGTGGCCCTGGTGTTGCTGTAGGGCCTGAGTGCTCTCGGGGCCGGGCACAGTGCTGGGGGTGGCAGTGCCGGGGCTGCAGCAGGGACAGGCCATGGGCACTGCTGGGGCAGCGCTGACACCTCAGGCCAGGGCCTGGGGGCTCCAGCCCCCTTGCCCAGGCTCTCTCAAGAACACGGCCAGGCCAACACTCAGCACAGAAAACCCTCGTGAGCAGCCCCAGGGTAGCTGTGGGCAGGCTGGGGGCAAACAGCATGGCTGGGGCTCTGCAAGGACCCTGGGGGAGACGGGAAGGAGCAGCAGAGCAGGGGCTGATCCATCCCCAGTGCGCTGCACAGCCCAGGGCAGTGTCCCAGAGCGTCCTCATGGAGCTGCCAACACCATCCCCCCTCTGCAGCCCTGGCCTCTCCCCCAGCTCACACAGGTGCCCCATCCTTGCAGGCACAGGCACGGCAGCACTGGCTCAGGAGCCCCTGTTTGCATTGCACAGAGCAGGCGGGAGCACCCCCATGCTGCTGCTGTAGGGACATGAACCTGAGGGAGCACAAATGCCATCAGCCCCTGGGGCCAGCAAGGGCTGGGGGACTCCAGGGAAAGCACTCAGCTTTGTCCTGGCCTCTGCAGCCAGCCAGAAAGTTTGTTCCCATCAGCTGGGAGTTTCCTGTCCCACTGCAGACGCTGTTGCTCAGAGCCAGGGCTGCCTGGCAGCCACCCCCAAACTGCCCTGAGCACTTCCTTGGCTTCCCCTTGGCTTTTTTCACTCTTCCCTGGTGCAAATTTCTTCCAATTGCCCAGCCCTTTTCCCTGGCCTGCAAACAGCCCATCCCTCTTTGCCCTTTCCTCTCTGGCCCCACTCCCCATTGCAGTTCCTGACTTGGCACCATGGGAACGGCCCTTGGGGAGCAGGATCATCCTCCAAGTGCTGCAGCAATTGTCTGCAGGCTCCTGCAGTGCCCCGTGCTGCTCCCTTGCCACAGGCACCCCAGGCCAGGGGGGCCCATCTGGGCTGCTGTGTCTGCCTGTGGGGCTCCCTGTTCTGGGCAGTGAGGAGGAGCTGCAGAGGCTCTGCAGGACTGACAGGATGGGCTTTGGGGCTGGCAGGAGAAGCTGAGGCACCTGGGCTGCTGGAGCTTCTGAAGAGCCCAGGGCTCATTGTGCCACTGCTCCAAGGGCGCTTTCAGAGAATCCCAGAATCAGTCAGGTTGGAAAAGATCTTGGAGATCATCAGGGGACAGAATGCCCTGACACTGCTTTGTCTCCCCTGAGCCTCCTCCCGGATAAACAACCCCAGCAGCTCCCTCAGCCACTCCTCACAGGACTTGTGCTCCTGACCTCTCCCCAGCCTTGTTGCCCTTCTCTGGACAAGCTCCAGCCCTTCCATGTCCTCCCTAAACTGGGGGGCCCAGAACTGGACACAGCACTCGAGGTGCTGCCCAACCAGTGCTGAGCACAGTGAAAGAATCACTGCCCTGCTCCTGCTGGCCACACCTTTCCTGATCCAGGCCAGGAGCCATTGGCCTTCTTGGCCCCCTGGGCACACTGCTGGCTCATGTCCAGCCTGCTGTCCAGCAGTCCCTGCAGCTCCCTTTCTGCCTCCAGCCACTCTGTCCCCAGCCTGTAGTGCTGCAGGGGTTGTTGTGGCCAAAGTGCAGGACCCGGCACTGGGACTTGTTAAATCTCACCTTGTTGGATTTGGGCCCTGGATCCAGCCTGTCCAGGGCCCTGTGCAGAGCCCTCCTACCCTCCAGCAGATCCACACTCCCACACAACTTGGTGTCATCTGCAAGATTCTCGTGGTGGACTCAATCTCCTCATCCTGACCTCATCCTAAACAGGCCAAAGTCTGCTCTTCCTAATTCCAGTGTAGAAGTTTTGTTGCTGCCCCTCCTTCTCTCATAGGACATTGAAAACTTGATTATTTCATGGTCACTGTGCCCCAGGCAGCCTCCGAGCCCCACATCTGCCACCAGCCCTTCTCTGTTTGTGAACAGCAGGAGACAGAGCTTTCCTTGGCAGTGGGAGTGTCACCAAAAATTCGGTAAAACAGAAAACTCCTTAACACCAATGCACATTAGAAGCAGCATTCTTTATTCAGCCGGATGCACAGGGGAGAGCTCCTCCCAAAGCCATGCAGGCTGAGTACAGGAAAGTTTCTGTTTATTTTCTGCATTTTGCACACATATTCATTGATTGTCTCAGACTAAACACACATCTGATAATCATTTCCCCAAAATCAATAACACATTTCCCCTCCCCTCTACCCATGCACTCTTCTGTCCTGGGGGTCTCTCTGGTGGTCCCTGGTGGTCGTGGACCCCAATGTCCCAGTGGGCCTGGCTGAGCTGGCAGGACACTGAGGCTGGTGAACTCCCAGTTCCCCTTCTGACACAAGGGGCATTGTGTGGTTTCCATAGGCCTGGGGTTTTGGAGAACAAGCTCCAGGTGTCAGCTCAGCTGGTGGAGACAATTGATCATCTGGTAACATGAGTTGAACATTACAGGTAACATGAACTCTGGTCACAGAGTGGGCTATGACATCACAGAGTGGGTTATGTGAGGTCATCAAGAAGCTATAACATCATAGGCTGCATCTGTGACATCACAGATCCAGCTGTGACATCACAAGGCAGACTGTGACATCACAGGGCAGAGGTCTGACATCACAGAACAGAGTATGACATCACAGAGTTGGCTGTGACATCACAGACCAGCTGTGTGACATCCCAGCAGGGCTGTGTCAGGTCACTGGGTTGGTCACTCTGCCCCAGCTCCCCCTCACAGCTTCTCCCAACAAGTCCAATGCTGTTCATGCCCAGCGGGGTCCCTGTACCCCAGGATCCCCCCAGTCCCCCTGGAGCCACAGCCTGCAGCAAAGGATGTTCCACAGGATCCAGCCCAGAGCCTGACATGGGGACAAGAGGCCAGGGCTGTGTGAGCAGGACATCAAGGCCATGGATTATCCAGGTCACTGTGGCCTGGTTTGGGTTGCCCAGGGCAGGAAAGATGTCTGGCAGCTGGAGCAGGGTTAGGGAAGGGCCTCCAAGGTGGGGCTGGAGCCCTTGGGCTGTGAGCAGTGCCTGAGGGAGCTGGGCTTGTCCAGCCCGCAGCAGGGAAGGCTGAGGGGCTCCTCATCCCAGCCTGGCAGTGCCAGCAGGGAGGTGCTGGAGAACACAGAGCCAGGCTCTTCAGCGGGGGGCCTGGTGGGAGACAAAAGCCAATGGGTGGAAGGGGAAAGAGGGGAGATCAGCCAGGACAGGAGGAGATGAAATGAGTCAGGCTGGTTTCAGCATTTCCTCAACACCAAAAGCAGCCTGAGCTCCCTTCTCCATCCACCACTGACAGCTTTGCAAATCAGGAATTGTTTGAGCTGTTTTGCACCCACTCCAAGACAAGCATCCTGATAAAAGAACTTAATTGTGTTTATATCTATCATGGATCCATGTTCGTCTGAAACTAATTTTAGTATGGAAATCCCTTGTGGATGGTGGACTCATCGGACACTGCTGGGGCGTTGCACACAGCTCAGGGAAGAGTGTGATTGTTATTAAATTGTGTCCTGTTCAACTATGGTCTGTTGGCCATGAAGAGAAACTTTCTGTGCCTCTGAGTCTCACCAGTTCCTGACCCCCAAAAGAAACAAACCTGATGAGTTGTGGTTCCCAATCCAGTGGTGGCACTTGGACCTCCCTCCATAGCCAGAGCAGAGCTCCCTTGTCCCAGAAAGTGCCTGGCAATGCAGGGATGAAGGAAACAGGACAGGCTGTGGGGATCAGGGACAGGGCACGGCCAGGGATTTGGCATGGTTGTGAGCCCAAGGCAGGACGCGGCCCTTGGCCTTGGTGAACCTCATCCCATTGTCCTGGGCCCATAGCTCCAGCCTGTCCAGATCCCTCTGCAGAGCTTCCTGCCCTCCAGCACAGCCACACTCCCACCCAGCTTGGGCTCACCTGGGAACTGACTGAGGGTGCCCTCGATGGCCTTGTCCAGATCAGCAATAAAGAGATTTCACTGACCTGGCCCCAGTCCTGAGCCCTGGGAACACCCCTGGATGTGACTCCATTCCTCAGCTGCTCTGAGTGCCAGGGCTTGGATGAGGAAAATGGTGGGGTGGGGGTAGGGACAAAGTCTGATTGATTGTCAGCCATGAAGGGTCTTGATTTTCATATCTTTTCAGACTGCATGAGGAGGTTCTAGGGAACAAAATCAACTGGGGATTGCTGATATCAATCTATAAACAGGAAAAGAAAACTAAACGAGATAAAACAATTCCCTTTGCATTGTTTTCAATACAGTATATTGACTTTGAATACACTTCTGAAATCTAATTAACGGCAGAAGAATTAATGCTTCAATTATTCCCAGAGATTTTTTTTCTTCCAAGGTTTTGAACAAATATTTATGAGCTTTTCCCACTGAATTCCTGAACTGAAGAGCTCAAGAAAGAAGAGGCCTTGGGGGTAGAAAAATTCATCAACAATCTCCAAGTGCCTGAGGATCCATCCCCATCAGAGCAGCAATGAACAGAAATGGGCACAGCTTTGGGGCTGCCCCAGCTTTGGCGTGGGCCCTGGGCCTGGAGCAGGAGCAGCTCTGGAGGGCCCCAAGGCCAGGGCTCTTGTGCTGCCCTGGGCAGATGGGATGGCAGCAGGGGCTGCAGAGCTCTCAGCACCTGAGCCAGAGGGGAGCAGGGCAGCCAGGGAGCCTCCTTTGGCCTTGGCCAAGCCCCTTCCCCCATGGCTGGGGCTGAGTCCTGTGGCAGCTGCAGCTGCTGCTGTGCCCTGGCCAGGGGCTGAGGCCGTGGGGCCAGTGGCCAGAGCAGCCTGGGCTGAGCAGAGCTGTGGGGCCAGAGCCGGCTGGGCTGGGCTGGGCTGGGGAGAGGCCCTTGGTGCTGGCCAGAGCTCAGGGCAGCTGGCAGAGCTTGCAGGGAGCTGGGCTGGGCTCAGAGAGCCTGGCACAGGAACCATCAGTGTCCATCTCAGCCTGGCTGAGTGGGCAGGGCCAAGAAGAGCACCCCAGGAGCTGCAAGTTCTGTGTGTGGGAGCTGAGCTTTGACCCCCTGAGCTCTCCCAAGTTCAAGGGCTGCACCTCCAGTTCTAGAGGAAATGTGACAGATGGAAACAGAGACAAATAATTCCTGCTGGATTCCTTATTAAGTTTTCCTATACAGGTGACCTGGATCCATATGTAGATGAGGTCTTTTGTGTCAGATAACACTGGGAGAGTGATAAGAACAATATTTTTAATTAAAATAATATTTCATGCATAATTCACATCTGAGTTTTTCAGAGGACGAGAGACTCATTGATGTCCCAGTAGTCAAACCTATCCAAATAATTACCTCAGGGCTTCCTTGAGATGAGAGGTGACCCCTAGGAACCAAGGCCAGCCAAAGCTCTCTGTCTTGTCAGCTTTTGTCTGGGAGAACCCTTGCATATAGTGGATTCAGAGGAAAAGTACCAATTTTTGCCATGGGTGCCTGTGCACGAGGGAGGGTTCTTTTCCCTAGGAAGGAAAGCCTCCGTGTTTGAAGGCAGGTGAGAGCCACGTCTCAGGAAGTCAAAGTCAGCCAGACTTTTTGGTAATAGCAGTGTTTGTCTGGGAGCAATCCCTGGATATTGGGAATTCTGGAGGCAGAATCCCATTTCAGCCAAGGACACCTGCAGGAGAAGGACAGTTCTTTTCCATTTGAAGGAAAGCCCAGAGCCCCAGTGTTTCAGGAGAACACGAGAAGAGACCCTCAACATGCCAAGGGCAGTTGAGCCAGTCACACCAAGCCAACCAGACCTGTTACCTTGTTTCCATGGGGCCCTGCAGTGTCACAATGGCAGTGCCATATTGGATCCTTGGTTCCACAAGGCCCAGCTGTGTCACACTGGCCCCTTGGATCCATGGGGTGCCATAGTGTCACAATGGTCCCTTGCTTCCATGAGCCTTGCAGCGTCATAGGGGTCTCCTTGGTGCCACAGTGTCACAATGGACCCTTGGTTCCATGGGGACTCATAATGTCAGAAGGGTCTCCTTGGTTCCATGAGGCCCTGCAGAGCCCCTTGATTCAATGAGGCCTCAAAGTGTCATCATGGCCTCCAGGATCCCATGAGGCCCCACAATGTCACAATGGACCTGTGGTTCCATGGGGTCCCACCCTGTTCCATGAATCCTTAGATACATGGGGTCCAGTAGTGTCACAGTGGACTCCTTGGTTCCATGGTGCCACAGAGTATGGCACAACTGCCCTTTGGCCTGCCAAGACTCCCGAGTGTCACAAGGGTTCCTTGCTTCCATGAGGCCTTGTAGTGTCACAATGGCCCCTTGGTTGAGTGAGGCCTTTATTGCCATGACAGTCTCCATGATTCCATAAGGCCTTGCAGTGTCACAACAAACCATGGGTTTCACTGAGCCCCACAGTGTCACTGTGGTCCCCTTATGGGCTCCACAAGGTTCTGAAGTGCCACAATGGCCCTTTGGTTTTGCAAGGCCTCAAAATGTAAAAATGGCCTCCATGGTTCCATGAGGCCCTGCTGTGACACAATGGACCTTTGGTTCCATGATGCCCCAGAGTGTCACAATGGTATCCTTGGCTCCATTGGACCCTTCATCCTATGGAGACCCACAGTGTTCTCTGTAGTCTCCGTGATTCCATGAGGCCCTGCCATGCTATAATGGCCCCTTGGTTCCAGTGGGTTCTTCAGTTTCAGAATAATCTCCATTGTTCCATGAGGCTGCTCAAAGTCATTGTGGTGCCCTTGGTACCACAGGGCCCCACAGTGGGACAATGGACTCTTGGTTCCTTGAGGTTCCTCAGTCACAATGGTCTCCTTAGATCCACAGTGTCACAGTGGCCCCTTGGCTCCATGTGGCCACGCTGTGTCACCATGGCTCCATGAGGCCACACAGTTTAACAATGGACCTTTGGTTCCACCAGGCCTTGCTGTGTCACAATGGACTTCTGGTTCCATGAGCTTTCACACTGCCAACAGCAGTCTCCTTGGCTCTGCTGTGTCACCCTGGTCCCTTTGTTCCATGAGGTTCTGTAGTAGAACATGGTCACCTTGGTTCTGTGAGGTTCTGCAGTGTCACAATGAACCCATGGCTCCACGAGGCTTTGCTGTGTCAGAATGGTCACCAAGAGGTTTCTCAGTGTCACAATGGTCTCCTGGGATCCGCAGTATCACTGTGGACCATTGGTTCAATGTGGCCCCAATGTGCCAAATTGGATTTTGGTTCCATGAGGTTCTGCAGAGTCACAATGGACCCTTTGTTCCATGAGTTTGCTCAGTGTCACAGTTGACTCCTTGGTTCTGTGAGGCCCTGCCATCACCAAATCTCTGAAATATCAGAGTAAGCCTCCTTAACACTAATTTGCTGTTCAAGAGGGTATCATTTATTCAGCCCTGAGGACCAGCAGGAGATAACTCCTAACCTTATGTGGACATGTAATTCTACCAGTGTGTTGCTTATATACAGTCACTAAATGTGTATTACCATTTACCCATTACCATAAAACCCACCCCAAATTCCATGATTCAGTCCTTCTTTCTTCTATCACTGCATTCTTGAGCCAGATGTCTTCTTCTGCTCTTCCAGCCATCCTTGCTGGGAAAGCAGGCCCTGCATGCCTTGTTCCTGTGCTAAAAGTTCACTGGCACAGTAAAAATTGAATTAACCCTTTTGGTACCAAGGCCAAGGCTTTGTGTGGGCAGGCAGAGGCAGGCAGGAGGCAGAGCTGCCAGTAAAGGAAGGGGCCAGCCAGGTGGGGCAGCCGGGGGATGGCGACAGCCTGCAGGGACAGAGGCGCAGGGCAGGGACACCGTGGGACAGCCTGGGCTGCACAGGGCACAGGGATGGGCAGCAGCTGCAAGGCCCTGCCAGAGCCAACTTGGGCAGCACTTTGGCCATGGCTGCTGGCCCTGGGCCTGAGGCCACGAGGGGACAAGTGACCCTTGCAGCCCTGAGGCCTCATTGCCTCCTTGTCCCTGCTCAGCAGCCTGGCAGGGGCTGCCCCATGCTCCTGCCCTTGGCATTGCACATCCCCACATGCCAGTGCCCATCCCGGGAAGAGCCCGGAGCAAGGAGGGAGGGACAGGATCTGCCTTGCCAGGGGCTGGGGCTCAGGCCTTGGCCCTTTGCATTCCTGAAACACAGCCAGCTTTGCTCAGCACCAAGGACACCTTTGCCTTGCTTGTCCCCAGCTGTCATCACTGCCTCCAGTGTTCTGCTCAGACTGGAACCTGGGGACACTTTCTCAGTCATGTCCCTCACAGGGATCTCTTCAAAGTTCAAGAAATTTCAGTGTTTCAATGCAACTGAGTTCTTGAGGGTTTTGTGACTTCACTGAGGGGGTTGTGACATCACAGAGCTGGCTGTAATGTCACAGAATAGGGTGTGAGGCCATAGAGAATGCTCTGCCATCATAGAGGGTGGCTCTGTGGCATCATAGAGACGGCTGTGACATCAAAGAACAGACAGTGACATCATAGGGTATCTTTGTGACATCACCGAGTCTTCTGTGACATCACAGAGCAGCTGTATCACATCACAGGCTGACATCTCAGAGTTGGCTCTGTGACATCACAGGAGGTAGTATGACATCACAGAGTGTATGTGACATCATAAGAAGGCAGTATGACATCACAGGGGCTGTGTGAGGTCACTGGGGAGGTCACTTTGCCCCAGCCCCCCTCACAGTTTCCCCCAGAGCAGTCCAATGCTGCTCATGCACAGCGGGGTCCCCTGTCCCCCTGAGTCCCCCCACCCCCGGTGCCGCAGCCTCCCCCAGAGGATGTTCCACGAGATCGACTCCAGAGCCGGACATGGGGACAGAGGGCAGGGGCTTTGGGGGGTGGTACAGAGGGACAGGGACCCCCTGGCAGCATCCCCATGCCCCCCAGGGCCAGAGCCTGGGCCAGGGCTTCTTCACCCTGTTACAAACCAGGGCTTGAGAGCGCTGAAAAAATCCCCAGCAAGGGAGCAGCAAAAACCAGATTTAATATTCAGCCACAGCACCACAAAGTTCCTTGGCAAGAGTCACTCTGCTCCTGACTGGACACTTCAGGCACACCAAGGAAACAAAGCAACAACAAAACCAAACAAGATCCAGGCAATCATACAGAGAAATGAACAGACAACTGTTCTTCTGTGTGTGTGTGTGGGACAAAAGGACAGTCAGAGCAAGGATAAAATTAATACTGCCCAAAAGCTTAACAGACCTTAAACTTAACAGGACTTAACTTATGCATTAACCTATACTGATACCTTAAACTTCACTGTTTAGCAAAAGAACAGAGCTTAACAGTATTTCACCTAACTTATAACCTATGACTTTGAAATTTAATGAATAACACTTGAAAGTATTTAACTCAGCTTATAACTTCTATTGAACATAACAACTTAGCAAAAGAACAACTCTTAGAAGAACTTCACTTAAGTTTTTCCTCATGGCTTAACCTTACCTACAGGCTTGACTGACTCAGCTATCCAAGGCACTCAAGCCCCTCAGAGAGCAGCATTTCTGCCCCATTTCCCCAGCACAGGCACTCCTGTGTGCACACAGGCACCAAGAGGCAGTGCAAGGCACCTGTGAGAAATTCCCCTGAGGGCAGGAAATGCTCCCTGTGGATGCTTTGGCATCTCCCCAGCAGGTGAAGGGTTGAGCCTGGAGGAGTGGGGGGATCGGCCCAGGCTCTGTCACTGTTCAGGGATCCCCGAGTGCAGCAAACGGGAGAGTTCCTGGCTGGGAGAGGCCCCACTCAGAGAGAGTCGCTGGCCCAGGAGAGCTCCAAGGGGCTCCTTTTGGAGCGCTGTTTGTAGGGCCCCAAGAGAGGGGCTTCAGTCCCAGCAATGGCTCATCCTGGCCGCACTTGGCATCAGCAGCTTTCTTTGGCAGTGTGAGAACAGGGATGTTGTGGCACTGAGGGAACAAAACCAGTTCCCAGGGCTGCTCCTACAGAAACCAGGAGCTGGTTGGGCAGCAGCAGTGCCTGGGGCAGCCAGTGTTTGTGATGAGCTCCAGAGGAGCTGAGCCCAGGGGCTGCTGGCCAAGGCCGAGGCCCAAGGAGCATTTCTCAACTGGCAGGGCGGCCTGAGAAGGGGAGGGGGGAATGCAGCAACACAGGGCCCATGGAACCAAGGGAGCATTGTGACACTGTGGGGCCCTGTGAGACCAAGGGACCATTGTGACACTCCGGGGCCTCATGGAACCAAGGGGGCCATGATGACACTTAACAGCCTCATGGAACCAAGCGGCCACTGTGGGGCATCATGGAATCATGGAGACCATTGAGACACTATGAGGCCCCACAGAATAAGCAAAGCATTGTGACACTGTGAGGCCTCATGGAATCAGTGAGACCATTATGACCCTTGGTTCTTATGTCCCTGTTCCTAAAGAACCAAGAGGATCACTTTGATAATATTGGGCCTCATGAAAAGAGGCCTTTGTGACACTGCAGGGCTGCATGGAACCAAAGATCCATTGTGACACTGTGGGGTCTTGTGTCATCAGTGGTCCATTGTGACACTGGGCAACCAAAGGAAAGCATTGTGACACTGCAGGGCTGCATGGAGCCAAAGCTTTAGGGTGACACAGAGGGGCCTCCTGTCACAAATGGTCCATTGTGACACTGTAGAGCCAAAAGAGGACCATTGTGACACCGTAAACCCCCAGGGTCCAAAGGTCTATTGTGACATTGCAGGGCTCATGGAACAGAGGAGTCACGTGACATTGTGGGGCCTGTGGAACCACGAAGACCATTGTGACACTTTGGGGCCTCATGGAATCCTTGGGACTATTGTGACACTTCAGGGCCTTCTGGAACCTAGGAGCCATTGTGACACTCTGGGACCCATTGAACCAAAGGTCCTTTGTGATACAGCACGTCTTCTTGTAATCAATGGGCATTGTGACACTATGGGGCACCATAAAACCAAGGGAACACAGAACAGGTCTGGCTGGTTTGGCCTCCTATGGACTGCCTAACTAGTCCAGCTGACCTTGGCAGGCTGAGGTCTCTTTTCATCTACTGCTGAAATTCTGGGGCTCCATGCTTTCCTTCCTAAGGAAAAGAACTCCCCTTCTCCTCCAGGAACCCATGGCCAGAATTGGGATTTGACCTCCAAATTTCTCTATATCCAAGGATTTTTCCCATAGGAATATTGCCAGGACAAGTCTGGGTGGCAGTGGTTTCATAAGGGTCAACTCTCATTTGTCCCCAAAACCCTGAGGAAGGCTCCATGCTTTCCTTCTTGTGGTAAAGAACTGTCCTGCTTCTCCAGGTGCACATGGCAGTAATTCGGATTCCACCTTCAAAATTCCCTATATCCAAAGATAGCTCCCAGACAAAATCTGCAATTCCTGACAAGTCTGGCATTGGCCTTGGCCTAGTGAGGGTCTCACCTGACTTCCAAACACTGGGGCTCCGAGGTTTCCTTCCTATGGAAAAGAATTGCCCTTCTCAGCCAGGTGCCCATGGCCACAACTGGGATTTCACCTCCAGACCTGCCTATTGTGAGAGACTGGAGGAGATTGTTGGCTGGAAACATTTTATGTGTGGGGGAGGAAGGGGCAGGTCCAGCCTTGCCCTGCCCCGGAAGCCCAGCACTGCTCTGCCCTGGAACCCCAAACCCTCCAGAGCCTCTATCCCAGCCCAGCAGTGTCTGCCAGTCCCTGGCAGAGCACAGGCAATGCTCCACAGCCACCTCTGCAGCCCCCAGCCCAGCTCCTGAGGGACCAAATGAGCCCAAGCCTCACCTGGGGGAAGGGCCCAGGAAGACCAAGGGGTATTGAAGGCTGAGCACAAGGCAAGCACACATCTTGACCCTACCTCCTCTTGGAATTTCCATCTGAACACTGCTGGAATCCAGGAGTTGGTAGCTGTGTGTGTGCGTCTCTGTATCTTTTTTGTCTTTCTCTCTTTCTGTATCTTCTTCCTCTGTTTCTGTGCTCCTGCAAATTTGGATTAACATTAAATTGAACAGGCTTAGAGTTTGTGAAGTTGAATGGGCCAAGTCACTGCTTTGAGAAGTGTTTATTGTTGATTGAATGTCTGTTGTAGTTTGTCTGAGAAGAAGTTTTTAAGTAATACAAAATTTTTTGTGTAACTGACAATGTGTTAAACCACTAAGATGCTGAACACGCCTCTGTGAAACACAGATGTTAATGACGAAAAAACCCAGGAACCTCCTCTTTCTTTTCCAGTCAATAAAGAAGTAGTGGCCCCGGCCGCCATCTCAACCAAACCAAACCAAACCAAACCAAACCAAACCAAACCAAACCAAACCAAGCAACCCTGCCGCAGGATGAGCCCCTTCCCCCCTCCCCAGGCTCCCCCCCTCCACATCAGCCCCATTCTAACCAAACCAAACCCCAACAACTACCAAACAGGAAAACAAAAGAGCCTACAAAACCCTAACCAGAACAAAGCTTCAACTAAGATTAAACACAAAAAACACAAAAGCAACCAAAAAACCAGTCCTAAAACAACCCAAGCACAACTTGCACCACAAGTTACCAGTAGGTCAGGTGTTACACCCTTTCAATATTTCCATTCTCCCTCAAGTAAAAGAAAAACAAAATACAAGCATATAAAAAACAACATAAAACCATCAAAGTCAGTAAATAAGAAATTGAATCCCAATTAAAAAAAAGAAAAAATATCTTAATCCCAAAACTAGAATCCTCTTATAAACTATAAAGAAAAAACTATTTTTTTAGCACATAAAACTATAAAAATAAAATATTCAAATTAATATCAAACAGTATCAATGATAAACCTCCATATTAAGATAAAAAAATGTTAAATTAACTGTAATTTCATCAAAAGTATAAGCAGACAAAAAAATATAATCCAGCACCCCCAAGAGAAGGTCTGTATGCCCAGAGATTCAAATAATTAAAAAAATAATAAAAACTTTTCCGTTTAAAGAATTATTCTTTAAAACAATACCCGAAAATTCAACATGGCCCATCAACAAGCTGTAAAAAAGCTTGTAGCAATAAAAACAACTTCACAACAGCAAAGTTCCCCAGACAACTGTTATTCATGACAAAATTAATAACCATTAAAACCTATATTTTCCTCTTGTAAAAATCTCCATATCCTTAAAAGAAAAACTTCTCTCCCAAAGTAAACTAAAAAAGACTATTCTAGAAACAGTTACTAGAAATTTTTAGTTTAGTTTTTTTACCTTGTCAGTAAAAAAAATTTGCAAAGAAAAAAAGTGTTCTAAAGAGTTTATTGTCATTCTTACTACCTTTTTTGTTTTAGTTACTTTTAATAAAATTTTCTTTATATCCTTTTAGAAGTTTTAAGCCTGCTTTACCTTTGTCGTAACCCTATCTCACAACAAAATTAATACATAAATAATTAGCCAACAAAAAATGCCACCACACTCATCAATACATTAATTAGGAAATCTCAAAATTAGAAAAATCATAAATTAAAAAACCAAAAACCACTACAGTGTCATAATAAAACCTTTTGCCAAAGTTTCTCTGATTTTCTGTAGTTCCCAGTAAAGGCTGTTTTGTTGTTTTGAGCTCCTGAGAATTTCTTCGTGATATTTCTCCAGTACATCCAACTCAGAGCACTCAAACAACTGTAATTCCTTTTCAATGTCTCCTTCAGAGAGTTGTTTGGGGGATGGGAGTCAGGGCTTGTGTGTCCTGCTTGGCACAGCCCAGGCAGGGCTTTCCCAGCCCCATTCCACACTCCATTTCCCAGCTGGAGCCGCTGGTGCCTCTGAGTTGTGCTGCCCCAGCCCCAGGGACGCTCTCCTTGTCTGCCCATTCCCCCACGGGCTCTGGCCAGGGATGGCCTCAGTGGGGGCTGCTGACATCCTCAGCCACTTGGAGGCTGCTGCTGAATTGTCCTGCTGCAGAGGCTTGTTCAGCCTGCAGCTCTTCAGTGCAGGAATTCAGTGTCCCAGGGCTCATGAACATTCAAACACCTGAACAAGCCAAGCCTCTGGAATTAATTTAAGATTTCAAAACTTTTGTGGTTAATTAGACAGATTACAGAATACACTACAGATTCCAGCAGTGCATTCAAAGTGAATATATTCTATTTAAAAACACAGTGAGAAATTATTTCTTTATGTCCTGATTAGGTTTTTTCCTGTTAATTCATTGATATGTGCAATCTCCACTTGACATTGAATCCAAGTACCTCGTCATGCAGTTTGAATTGATATGAAAATCAAGACCCTTCATTAAAGGGAGAAAAATAAATAGGAATGGGGTGGGGAAAGAGAGACAAAGGGAAAGAGAGAGGAGCCCCCGGAGTCAGAGATCAGTCCTCATGGAGGTAATGATCAATGCTTGGTTTATTGCAAATCTGAGGGTACATTTATACTAGTGGCGTGGGAATATACTTGATTGGATACAAAGCAAGGCAAAAAGCTAACATAGATTTAGTCACGTAGCATATCTTAGTAGAGGTATCAGTAGAACATTTCGCTCCATATCTTCTTTGCTTATCCTCGGAACATCCTGCTTCACATCCCTTCTCCTTGGGCATATCTTGGCAAGTGTGTCCATATTGTCTGTCCAAAGGCAGCACATCTCTGCTAGCACGTCTCTCAATCTCGCATGCAGGGTTGTGCAAACAGGCCTCTCAGAGTAGGGTCTGCATAAAATGCTTTCTTCAATTCCCCTTTTTTTCTTTTTGCACAACCTAAGCTTGTGAATACAAGTTCAACTATAATATTTCTATTATATTCTTTTATATATATTTATTATCTGTAAAAATTCTTATGTTAATACATGTTATTTACTTTTACAAGAATAAAACAATTTTTACAAATACTTAACATATTAAAACCTTATCTAAATAAAATGTTCATTCTTTCTTGTAAAATCTAGGATTATAATGCATCTTTTAATTTTTAGATTCTGTCTTAATAAGTTTTCCTACTGCATCTTATTTTCTAGTTTATAGATTTTATATTATGTGCTGTACAGTATTTTATTATTTTTGTTGCAGTCTCTTGGGATGGGGGTGCTGGTATCTCTGCCCTTTAGTGCTGGGCAAAACTTCCAAGTGCAGATCAGCTGCACGGTACATGACCAGGCTCAGGCTCATCATAATCACCCACAGGCATATCCCTCTGCCTTTGCCACGCCCAACTGGGTTGCTGCCAGCGGCGGGAAAATGACATTCTTCTCGGCAGCAAGAATATCCTTTTAGAGTATCTGGACTCAGCCGTATTTTACCTTTTAAAGGCACCCCTTTACCCTAGACTGCATTAGCCTTACAGGGTATTTTATTTTAATGTTGTCATTCAATGGCCAAGATTTAAACTTTTGAATTTTAAAGCATGGTTTTTAGAGTGCTTCTGTGATTTGCAGACCAAAGTTGTCTAACTTTTGCATGAGAATGTTTTGACCTTGTTCCGCTAAAAAACTTTCTAAGCTTTTTTCACAAGTGACTCTAAACTCTTTTTCATACAAGAAAGAATGCAACAAAGTATCACAATTACAGCAAAAACAATTGCAAGAAAACGAATACCTTCTATTAATAAAGTTTTCAGCCAGCCAGTGATTCCTAAATCTTTGAGCCATTTGTTAAAAGGATTTTCCACGATAGTAAGTTTTTTCATGTTATCTTGCAGCTGAGAAAGTTTTTTGTGAATGGATTCAGAATGATCAGAAAGATTCATACAGCACATGCCATCAAATTCTTCACAGCCATGTCCTTGTGCTAGTAATACAAAATCAATGGCTGCATGATTTTGTAACACAGCATGCCGTACACTGTCAACATCAGTGGTGAGCTCATCTAATACTTTAGAGGTAATGTTGATTTGTTTCCCTGCCCAACAGGCTAATCGTTTTAGCTGAGTGAGGGCTTTTGCAGAAGCAACTTGTGGTGTAAAGAGTGAGGCTAAAATGACAGATGGTCGTTCCCACAATTCAACATTGTCTTTACATTCAGGACCCAGTTGATTAACACTGCGTCTAACACGCTTAAATTTGTGACTTATATTGAGCATTTGATGGATAGTAGGGGCAAACAATGTTAGCTTACCAAAGTAACAGGGTCCTCCTTGTGCTCTTGCAGGTATGGCAGGCCAAGCTCGATCCCCACAGATAAGAAATACACCTGGAGGCAACATTTTTGCTTTCTCTGCTGCCTTGCCATACCATTGAACAGACCAAATCCAATTGTTACAGTAGCTAGTAATGTTAAAATACCAGGGGAATTCAGGGGCAATCCAGATACTGTCATCTTTTGGTCTGTGAAGTTTGAAATTACCTGAGTTAACATCTCTTGTGTAAAGCCCAAAAATTAAACAGTAATTTCCTGGCATAGAGCCTAAAATGCCAAGCTCTTGAGGTTCTATGCCTGTAACATTTAATCCTTGAGTAATTTGAACTGCTTGAGCACCTAAAGGGCGATCAAGATATATTTTGTTTGTTGTCCAAGGTCCAAATTCTTTCATTTGGTTTAAAGGGACTCCAATCAAACAGGTACGAAATGGATTGGAGGGAGTAGCTAATGACAAACAGAATGAATCTTGTCCTGTCTTGTTGGCCCAAGTGACCCAAACATTCTGCCCTTCAGGCAGAGTGTAAATTGATAGAATGCAGGGAATGTAACAACTTAGCAACGATATTAATGTCCAGGTTTTCCATATGCTTAAACTAAATAATTTCATTATTTTTAAATTTTTGTTCCTAGTTGACAAAATGAACACCACAAACCAAGTGCTTGTGTTTTCTTAGTAGCTAAAATAATAATCAATCCTTTTGTCAAGGCCCACCAGCAAGCAAATACTTTCTAAAAAGCCAGATTTCTGGGAAATGCTGATCTGGCTGAAGATTTAAAAAATTCTTTGCAAGTATTTTCAAAAGTAATATCAGTAAACTTATTCTGACATTCTACACATAAAGCATGACTATTTTGCAAATTGTTACAATGAATAACAAACTGTTGTTTACAATTGCCACAACTTAGTACTATTTCTGTTAACTCTTTACAATTTGCACAGGCAGTATTTTTTTATTTTATTTTACATAATTGTTGTAGCACAGGGTTAAAAGCTCGTGGTCCAAATGGCTGATTTATTAATATTGTTGCTAACGAATATTGTGTTCTATATTCTTGTTGTTCTTCTGGGGATGACATGCAGGGCAGGCAAATTTGCTAACAACCTAAAGAAGTCTTTTATTTGTGTCAATTGTCTGTGGGAGTCTGAATTGAACTCTGAATTACTCACTGTCGTCACTCAGAAGGGTCTCGTGGATTTTTTGATTTGAAGCTGGTGCTGGGCGAGTCCATTTACTCAGCACCCATAATGGTCCGTGATCTGTAGAGACACAACTGTAACCTTGACCAGTAAACAACAATGGACTTGGCCCTTCCCACTGACCTGTAGAGGGATTTTTATATTGCAGTTGAATTTCAGGAATAGCTTGCATTTTTGTGCCACTATTGTGTATTACAACAGGAGGCTGTTCTGCTCCAGTGGCTAAACTTAGATAATTTAGGGTAAATAAGACTTTATTCAACCTATTTTGGGGATCTGTTTCTCCTGCTACCTTTTGTTTGATTAGGTATTCTTTGAGAGTTCTGTTTGCCCTTTCTACTATAGCTTGTCCTGTTGACAAATGTAGAATTCCTGTTACATGTTTGACTCCCCATTGCTGCAAAAATTTCCCAACTCAAATCCCTGTGTACGATGGCGCATTATCAGTTTTTAAACATTTTGGTACTCCCATCACTGCAAAACACACTGTAAGATGCCTTATTACATGAACAGCTCTCTCTCCTGCCTGAGCTGGGGCCCAAATCATTTTTGAATAAGTATCAATACACACATGAACATATTTCAATCGTCCAAACTCAGGCACATGAGTTACATCCATCTGCCACAACTCACAGGCACTCAGTCCTTTTGGGTTCACTCCCAAGCCTAAACTTGACCCATGCAGACTACATTAAGAGCATGTTTTTACAATTCCTTGTGCATCTGCCCAGGTAATGTCAAATTGTCTTTTTAGAGATTTAGCTGATTGATGAAACATTTCATGACTTTCTCTGGCCATGGCAAATGAGTTAACAGGTGCAGGCAGTGCTGCACTAACCAGTGAATCAGCTATTGCATTGCCTTCTCCTAATCCTAAATTTGTGCAATGGCTTCTTATATGAATAATGCAGCAAAGCTGAGTTCTAATTTTTAAAGCTCTTTGAATTTGTAAAAACAGTTCTCCAAGTCTCTGATTTTTGGGGAGTTTGAGCACAGCGTCTTCAATGCGCTGTGCCACTCCTACAGCATACTGAGAGTCTGAGACAACATTTAAAGGCATATTTGTCCATTTTGACAAAGCCCAAACAATTGCAGCTAGTTCTAAAGTTTGCAGTGAATCCTCTTTACTTCCATAAAGCAAATGCTTTTGCCACTGATCATTCTCTTTCCACACACACACGGCTTTTTTGCTTTTCTTGCCTGCATCAGTGAAAGCAGTTACACCTTTAACTGGCTGTCTCACTACTTTAGGCTGTTCCAGCCAAGCACAATCAGCAAGAAAATGCGAACGCTTATCTGAAGGCTTTGTATTTAAAAGTTTGCCAGAATATCCTAATAGAGCCACTTGAAGTGGATCAGAGTGATGCAGCATCCATTCTAAATCTGCTGTTCTGATAGGTAAGCTGATCCATGCAGGTTCCTGACCACTAACATCTTTACATCTTGGTCTGCCTTTTTGAATTAAATAACTGATTACTTCTGTTTTCTGCCAAATGCTTTTTGGAGCAGTAAATGGAGGGAAAAGCCATTCAAGGAGGGCAATTTGTTCACTTTTTAGCGTTTTTTGTATCTGTGTCTGTGTCTGTGTCTGCTTGGCACTTTCATTCACAGGGGTTTCACTTTCGCTTTCATCTGCAGGAGTGATCCCTCTTTTTTCTTTTTGCCAAGCAGACCATTGCATCATTAATGCAAAGGGATGATCTGTATTACAGATTAAAAGGCCAATTAGTTCTGAATCCAATTTTCGATCTGCAAAAGAAGAAACAATAATTTGTGCAATTGTCTCTAAAGCTTTCTGATGCTCACGAGACTGACTGTTGTGGGTCAGTACCTCGTAAAAGAGGCATAAAAGCTGCCAGTTGCTGATTTGTGATACCAGCTATGTTACGTATCCACTGTAAATCTCCAATTAATTTTTGTACATCATTCAGTGTTTTAATGTTTGTGGTAATAGATAGTTTTTGTGGCTGAATTATAGTTTTAGTAACTTCCCATCCTAAATATTTCCAAGGTGATTTTCTCTGAATTTTTTCAGGGGCAATTACCAGGCCTGCTAAAGCAAGCTGTTGTTGTAAAAACTGAATTACACTGTCTTTGATGGGATCTTTTTGACAAAGCAAGATATCATCCATGTAGTGATAAATTAAAGTGTTAAGTAACTGTTGTCTGACTGGCTGAAGTGCCCAGGATACGTACAGCTGGCACATAGTAGGAGAGCACCGCATGCCTTGTGGAAGGACAACCCACTCATACCTAGCAGCAGGTGAGGCTTTGTTAATAGATGGCAAAGTGAAAGCAAATCTTACTGTATCTTCAGGTTGCAAGGGAATTGTAAAGAAACAGTCTTTTAAATCAATCACTAAAGTGTCCCAATGTTGTGGTAACATAGTAGGTAAAGGCATACCTGGTTGCAAAGCTCCCATTGGCCACATCTGATCGTTGACTTTGCGAAGATCATGCAAAAGACACCATTTCCCCGATTTCTTAGGGATAACAAATATGGGAGTATTCCAGGGGCTGATAGAGGGTTTAATGTGACCAGCTTTAAGTTGTTCATCCACTAAATCATGTGCAATGCGCAGCCGTTCCTCTGTAAGAGGCCACTGCTCAACCCATACAGGCTCATCAGTTTTCCATTGAATGTGTGGGATGGGTGGCTGCTCAGCAGTGACCTTTAGGATAAAAACTGTGATTGAGGGATGTTCAGAGTTGCACCTACTTGCGAAAGAACATCACGACCAATTAAACCTTGTAGATTACCAGGTAACGGCATCACATATGGTTTTGAATTGATGCATTGGCCTTCAGGAAGCTGTATTTGAATAACAGACAGACTTTGCTGTGGTGCCATACCACCCCCAACCCCCTGAACAGTATCAATGGCATTTACCAAAGGCCATTCTTTTGGCCATAAATGGGTGCTGATAATAGTTACATCTGCACCTGTGTCTAACATGGCCAAAACTTTTACCTGAAGGTTTTCCTTTTTTAGCAACAGTGAAATCATTGGTCGCTGTTTCATTTGCTGGACTAAGTTTACTAAAGTGTCACCTGTTGATCCAAAACCTTTATCTCCTCTTTTTGGAGCTTTTCTAAATACATCACTTTCTGTGCCAACTTTGAGATACAAAACCAATTGAGCAATTCGGGTACCTTTCTTTACTATTAAAGGAGGTGTCAAAGTGTAAGCTACAATCATAATTTCACCTGTGAAATCTGCATCAATAACTCCTGGCAATACAATCAGTCCTGCCATGCTTGCTGATGATCTTCCTAAAAGTAAAGCACCTAAACCACTATCATTAGAAGCATAGATAGGTCCTTTTACCCCAGTAGGTATTTTCTGAGGCATAACAGAAGTTAGAGTGACATCTACTGCGGCTGCCAGATCGATTCCCAGGCTACCACAGGTTGCTGGAGGGGGTAGTCTTTCAATGACACTGAGGGGCCTACTATTTTTGTCCCAGCGCGGGGCCTCTTCGCGCTGGTTTTGGTGTTTTTTGCAAACTTACAGATAATTGTTGCATGATTATCTTTTTGGCAGTGATCACACCATACAGTGGCTGCACAAGTATTATGAAAATGTCCCCTTTGACCACATCTATAACAAAGGCTTACAGTATTTTTGTTAGAAAGATTGTTAGATGAAATGTTTTTTGACTTACCAAGCTTTTGAACAGCAGCAGCTAGCATAGATGTAGTTGGAGCTATGGCAGAAGACACAGCTTGTGCAATTATTTTACATTGCTCTCTGTCTTGGGAATGATTTGCTAATTCAATCATATCTCCTACTTCAGCGGATCTGGGTAAAGTAGCTAACAATGATTTAGTTTTAGGGTTTGCATTTTCAAAGGCTAACAGTTTAAACATGTTTTGTTTTGCTGCTTCCTCCATGTCAGGTTAAGCAATCAGTGCTGATGCAAGTCTATCAATAAAATGAGTATATGGTTCAGAAATGCCTTGCTTAATGTTAGTAAAAGCAGGTGTGGGTTTTTCACTTGGTAAAGCAAAATAAGCTTGTCTGGCTGTGGAAGCAGCTAAATGATGTAATGCAATTGGATAATTTAATTGTTGCTGCACATTTGCAAATCCTCCTGTTCCTGTTATCATTTCTGCAGTGATCCCATATAATGGATCATTCTGACCTCTTTGTCTAGCAGCCTCTATGCTAGCTAGACGATACCATTCTCTTTCCCAAAGAATTTGTTGTGATGTATCAAGAAACATTTGTGCAAGAGTTCTACAATCATGAGGAGAATTTACATCAACACTATGAATCCAATCTAAAGCAATTCTCCCTGCTTCAGATTTTATACCATTTTCTTGTATAGCTTTTTTTATTTGTTGTAAAATTTTCCAATCATGTTGTTCATAAGTGTTTGGGTTACCAGCAATGACACGGAAAGCAACTGCCTGAGCAGAGTGC
>NW_024037374.1:2555685-2717489 GCF_015832195.1 Motacilla alba alba
CCAGCCCCATTCCACACTCCATTTCCCAGCTGGAGCCGCTGGTGCCTCTGAGTTGTGCTGGCCCAGCCCCAGGGACGCTCTCCTTGTCTGCCCATTCCCCCACGGGCTCTGGCCAGGGATGGCCTCAGTGGGGGCTGCTGACATCCTCAGCAACTTGGAGGCTGCTGCTGAGTTGTACTGCTGCAGAGGCTTGTTCAGCCTTCAGCTCTTCAGTGCAGGAATTCAGTGTCCCAGGGCTCATGAACATCCAAACACCTGAACAGGCCAAGCCTCTGGGAATAAATTAATTTCACTTTCCAAATTTTTTTGTGGTTATTAGACAGATTCCAGCAGTGTATTCAAACGGAATATATTATACTTACAAAGATAGTGAGGAAATTCTTTTTGCTCCTGTTTAGGTTTTGTTTCCTGGTAATACATTGATATGTGCAATCTCCAATTGACATTGAGTCCAAATACCTCCTCATGCAGTTTGAATTGAAATATTATTGTCTGACAATCAATCAGACTCTGTCCCTACCCCCACCCCACCATTTCCCCCATCCAAGGCCTGGCACTCAGAGCAGCCTTGTGCAAATCTGAGCTCCCTCCAGCCCAGGCTGCACCTGCAGCTTTCAGCTCCTTGGCTCCAACTCCCACCTGCTTTCCTTGCAGAAGGAGCTGCCCGAGACACAGAGGGATGTTCATTTCTTGTCAGCCAACAAAGCCAAGGCAAGGCACAGCTCCATCAAATGCAAAAGTCATTCCTCTGCTGCATATTAAATCCCCCTTCCACAGCAGACAGTCTCAGAGCAATGGAAAACACCTTCTGTGCCCAGCACAGATCCCAAGGTCTCCCCAAACCCTCCCTGCCCCGATTCTGCCTAGATTTGCTCTTTGCAAACACAAGTCACATGATTGCAGTATTTCTTGTCCTGCAATCAGTATTTCCAGGAAATTTCTGTTCCTAGAGGGGAAATTTTGCAATTGTTAAAAAGTATTCTAATAATCTGGTTGATGGAGATGTGCTTTTATAATACGACATGTTCAAGTATTAACACCTGTGCCCCATTCCAGGCAGATATCAGTTGTGTGCCCATGAACAGGCAGTGCCACTTGTGCCTTGGGGTGCCCAGCTGGGATTGGATCTCTCTGTGCCCCATGGCTTTTCTGCTGGGCAGCCTCTGCCAGCTCCTGCAGAGCCCCTGGCACCTGTGGGGCTGCACAGACAGCCCTGTCCCGGGCTCTGCCGGCCTCTGGGCCAGCAGAGAGGCAGCCAGGGCTGGCCATGGCCGGGAACAGGCCCTGAGCCCCGCAGGAGGATGGAGCTGGGCCAGAGCCAAAGTCAGCCCAGGGCAAAGCTGGGCTCAGCAGCCAGGGCTGCCAAGGCCTGGGGACAGAGGCTGGCAGGGACAAATATCCTGGGCCCCCTCCCTGCTCTGTCCATGCCACCAAGGGCACAGAGCAGCCTCCTCTCTGGGCCACTTGCCTGTTTTCAATGCTTTGCACAGGTGCTGGCCCTGCCCCACAAGGCCTGCAGAACAAAGGAGACCCTTGGGAGAGCCTGGGGACAATGGAATCAAGGGGCCATGGCTCCCTTGCAAGGGCTCTGGGAACCGAGGGAACAATTGTGACACTGTGGTGTCCCATGGAACCAAGGGACCCTGGGGACACTGCAGGATCTTGTGTCACCAGGGCTCCACTGTGACACTGCAGCACCAAGGAATTCCTTGTGGCACTCGGAGGCCTCATGGAGCCAAGAGGCCACTGTGACCCTGCAGGGCCTTGTGGAACCATGCAGAGCATTGTGACAGAGCAGGACCTGGTGTCACGATGGGGCCATGGTGACACTGCAGGGTCCCATGGAATCAAGGGGCCAGTGCTGCTCCTCAGGGACTCCTGGAATGAAGGAAACATGTTTGACACCGTGGTGGCCCTTGGGACCAAGAGATCATTGTGACACTGTGGAACCTGGGAGAGAATTGCTGCACTGCCAGACCTCATGGAACCAAGAATCCACTGTGACACGGCAGGGCCTTGGGGACCACAGTTCCATGATGACATTGTGGGGCCTCAAGGATCCGAGGGACTTTGTGACATGAAGGAGTCCCATGGAACCAAAGGGACATTGTGACACTGGGAGGCCTCATGGAATCATGGAGACCATTGGGACACTCTGGGGCCTCATGGAACCCTGGTGACACCAAGTTGTCTGGGAGTGTTGATCTGCTAGAGGGTTGGAGGGCTCTGCACAGGGCCCTGGACAGGCTGGATCCAGGGCCCAAATCCAACAAGGTGACGTTTAACAGTTCCAAGTGCCGGGTCCTGCACTTTGGCCACAACAACCCCTGCAGCACAACAGGCTGGGGACAGAGTGGCTGGAGAGCAGCCAGGCAGAAAGGGACCTGCAGGGACTGCTGGACAGCAGGCTGGACATGAGGCAGCAGTGTGCCCAGGTGGCCAAGAAGGCCAATGGCTCCTGGCCTGCATCAGGAATGGTGTGGCCAGCAGGAGCAGGGCAGTGATTCTTGCCCTGTGCTGGGCACTGCTTGGGCAGCACCTCGAGTGCTGTGTCCAGTTCTGGCCCCCCAATTTAGGACAGACATGGAAGGGATGGAGCATGTCCAGAAAAGGGCAACAAGGCTGGGGAGGCATCTGGAACACAGGTCTTGTGAGGAGTGGCTGAAAGAGCTGGGGTTGTTTATCCTGGAGAAGAAGAGGCTTAGAAAAGGTAAGGTTGGACTTGATGATCTCCAAGGTGTTTTCCAAACTTGCTGATTCTGAGATTCTCTGAAACCACCCTTGGAGCAGTGGCAGGATGAGCCCAGGGCCTCCTCTTCAGAAGCTCCAGCAGCCCAGGTGCCTCAGCTTCTCCTGCCAGCCCCAAAGCCCATCCTGTCAGTCCTGCAGAGCCTCTGCAGCTCCTCCTCACTGCCCAGAACAGGGAGCCCCACAGGCAGACACAGCAGCCCAGATGGGCACCCCTGGCCTGGGCTGCCTCTGGCAAGGGAGCAGCACGGGGCACTGCAGGAGCCTGCAGACAATTGCTGCAGCACTTGGAGGATGATCCTGCTCCCCAAGGGCCGTTCCCATGGTGCCAAGTCAGGAACTGCAATGAGGAGTGGGGCCAGAGAAGAAAGGGCAAACAGGGATGGGCTGTTTGCAGGGCAGGGAACAGGGCTGGGAAAGAAGAAGAAATCTGGGCAAGGGAAGAGTAAAGAAATCAAAGGTGAAGCCCAGGAAATGCTCAGGGCAGTTAGGGGGTGGCTGCCAGGCAGCCCTGGCTCTTAGCAACAGCGTCTGCTGTGGGACAGGAAACTCCCAGCTGATGGGAACAAACTTTCTGGCTGACTGCAGAGGCCAGCACAAAGCTGAGTGCTTTCCCTGCTGTCCCCCAGCCCTTGCTGGCCCCAGGGGCTGATGGCATTTGTGCTCCCTCAGGTTCATGTCCCCACAGCAGCAGCATGGGGGTGCTCCCGCCTGCTGTGTGCAATGCAAACAGGGGCTCCTGAGCCAGTGCTGCCGTGCCTGTGCCTGCAAGGATGCGGCACCTGTGTGAGCTGGGGGAGAGGCCAGGGCTGCAGAGGGGGGATGGTGTTGGCAGCTCCATGAGGACGCTCTGGGACGCTGCCCTGGGCTGTCCAGCGCACTGGGGATGGATCAGCCCCTGCTCTGCTGCTCCTTCCCGTGTGCCCCAGGGCCCTTGCAGAGCCCCAGCCATGCTGTTTGCCCCCAGCCTGCCCACGGCCAGCCTGGGGCTGCTCACGGGGGTTTTCTGTGCTCAACATTGGCATGGGTGTGTTCTTGAGAGAGCCTGGGCAAGGAGCCTGCAGCCCCCAGGCCCTGGCCTGAGGCGTCAGCGCTGCCCCAGCAGTGCCCATGGCCTGTCCCTGCTGCAGCCCCGGCACTGCCACCCCCAGCACTGTGCCCGGCCCCGAGAGCACTCAGGCCCTACAGCAACACCAGGGCCACCAGGGCAGCGGGGCAGGGCCATGGCAGCAGCACTGGCAACACCAAGTGCTGCTGCTGCTGCTGGGCACAGCTGCTGGGCCAGCACTGATCTGCCCCCAGCTCTGCACACAGACATTGCTGCTGCAGCTCCAGAGGAGGCAACCAAAGGGCATCTCTGCAGAAAACTCTGCTAGGAGATCCTTTAGTTCCTGTAAAGCCTGCAAGAGTACAGCCATTCATTGACAAGTTCTGTGGCCACAGGAAAGGTGGAGAGAAACAAAATGAGAAATGGCACAAACAATGACATTTTTTGTGGACAATATGAAAAAAAAAAAAAAACCAAAGAAAAATCAGCTCCAAAATGAAACCAACAAGAAGTATTAAAGAATACTTTTATTAGAAGTGATTGGCAGAAATTGGCCAGCAGTTTAATGTTTCTGAAAGCATCCAGTCATCAGTGTCCACACTGCAGCCTTGAGCTCCTGGTTCCTCAGGCTGTAGATGAGGGGGTTCAGGGCTGGAGGCACCACGGAGTACAGAACTGACAGGGCCAGATCCAGGGAGGGGGACAAGAGGGAGGGGGGCTTCAGGTAGGCAAACATGACAGTGCTGAGGAACAGAGAGACCACAGCCAGGTGAGGGAGGCAGGTGGAAAAGGCTTTGTGCCGTCCCTGCTCAGAGGGGATCCTCAGCACAGCCCTGAAGATCTGCACATAGGAGAAAACTATGAACACAAAACAACCAAAACATAAACAGATTGAGAACACTATGAGCCCAAGTTCCCTGAGGTAGGACTTGGAGCAGGAGAGCTTGAGGATCTGTGGGATTTCACAGAAGAACTGGCCCAGGACATTGCCATGGCACAGGGGCAGGGAAAATGTATTGGCCGTGTGAAGCAGTGAATAGAGAAAGGCAGTGGCCCAGGCAGCTGCTGCCATGTGGGCACAAGCTCTGCTGCCCAGGAGGGTCCCGTAGTGCAGGGGTTTGCAGATGGACACGTAGCGGTCGTAGCACATGATGGTCAGGAGGGAAAACTCTGCTGAGATAAAAAATACAGTCAGAAAGACCTGTGCAGCACATCCTGTGTAGGAGATGGTGCTGGTGTCCCAGAGGGAATTGTGCATGGCTTTGGGGACAGTGGTGCAGATGGAGCCCAGGTCAGTGAGGGCCAGGTTGAGCAGGAAGAAGAACATGGGCGTGTGCAGGTGCTGGCCGCAGGCTACGGCGCTGATGATGAGGCCGTTGCCCAGGAGGGCAGCCAGGGAGATGCCCAGCAAGAGGCAGAAGTGCAGCAGCTGCAGCTGCCGCGTGTCTGCCAATGCCAGCAGGAGGAAGTGGCTGATGGAGCTGCTGTTCGACATTTGCGGTGCCTTGCAAAGGGGATCTCTAAAAAAAGTAATCATGGAATAGTTGGGTTTGGAGAGGACTTCAAATATCCCAGCACAGCCTCAGGCACTTTCCCCCCACTGCCTGCCCAGGGCTCTGCTGCCTGGAGCTGTCCCTCCCTGCCAGCAGCTGCTTCCCTGTGGCCAGGGCTGGGCCCTGCCAGTGCTGCCAGAGCCCAGCCCCGCCCTGGGGGCTCATCTCTGCCCTGCAGACCCCTCCCAGCTCAGGCACTGCCCAGGGGCAGCTCTGGCTCTGCAGGCTCTGATGGCAACCTTAGAACAACCCTGAGGAGGTTGGAAAAGCGACACTGATGCTGCCTCTATGGGGACCTGTGCTGATATCTGTCACTGCTTGGTTTAGTAATATCTGAGAGCAAAGTTGTTTGTTTTTTTCTCCACCTGAACTGAGAGGTGAATATATATGTGCAATTTCCTATCCAGGCAACCCCGAGCAGTATATTAAAAAAGCAAAATATTCCTTTTTATGCGCCCAGTGCCTCACTGTGCTCAGTGTATAATCTACTTGGAAATGTACTGGAGTTAAAATGTCCTGCTGGGAGCAGTCATGAACAATGTAACATCCTCACCACACAAGGAGAACACTTCTAAGCCTTACCAGCTGTCTTCTTCCACCCACATCTTGCCCCCCCAGTGATGAGAGCAGCTCCCCGGGCTGGCTGAGAGCTGTCCCTGGCAGGCAGCAGAGTCCCTGCCCCAGCACAGCGCCCTGGGCTGCAGGAGCCTGCTCTGCACGAAAGCCCTGGGCACCCCTGGCTGCTCTGCACAAGAGACAATCAGAGAATGTACTCACAGGGTCTGTAGGCATTGGGATGTTCCAGCTTTAGGCGAGCACTGCAGGAGCTGCAGCTGCATTGTCCTGCAGCCAGAGGTTCCTGTGCCAAGGGCTGGCAGGGATTCTGCCCCAGGCACTTCTCTGCACCTTCCCAGCCCTGACTGGTTGAAGCTCTCTGTGCCTCTGGGCTGTGCCCGGGCTGGCTGCAGGCAGTGCCCCAGCCCTGCTGGGCTGGCAGAAGAGCTGCTCAGCAAGAGAAATGTGCTTTTCAAGCTCTTCTTGGTTCCCAGCAGCTGCCTCTGTGCCAGGAGCCCGGCCCAGCTCAGCAGCACAGACACAGCACAAGGACTTTAATGAGCCTCTGGGGCTTTGTTCTCACGCCCTGAACATCAGTCCCTGAGAGGCAGCTGAAGAAACCTCTGCAGAACTCCAAGTCAGAATCACACTCCAAAGTTTCTTGCACTTTTAATGGGTCCCAGGGAGGGACACGACTGAGAAAGTGTCCCCAGGCCCCAGGCAGAGCAGAGAACTGCAGGCAGTGATGACAGCTGGGGACAAAGAGAAGCCAAGGCTTGGTGCCCTGGGGCACAGCAGGCTCTGTGCCACCAAGGGCTGGCAGGAGACACCTTGTCCTGAGGCACTGGGGCTTCCTGGCACAGCCCCAGCCAGGCTGGGCACTGGCAGCCCCTTGGCCTGCCCTCAGCATCCCCCCCTAGCCCACATGCCAGTGGCCTCAAGGATCTGCTGGAAGGAGTCCCTGGGGAGCCTTGCCCAGGAATGGCCCTGGGGGTTCCTTCATGCTCCCAGGGACTGCAGGGTTTTTCAAAGGACTTTGGGTTTGGCTTTTGCCTTGGAGTCTCTGAGAGGTTTCTGCAATGATGGCCTCCAATTATCTGCTGTAATTAGTCCCTGGAGAGGCTTTGTCAGTAACAACACTCAGTGGGACTCATTAATACTTCAGAGTACTTCTGCTTTTTAGCTACTTGGTGTTTCCCTTTTGATGCAGACTCGATGAGAGTGATTGTGCAGTCACAGCCTCCAATTATCTGCTTTATTAAATCCCTTGAGAGCCTTTATCAGCAATGACACTCAGTGGGGCTCATTAATGCTTCAAGGTACTTCTGTTTTTTTAAGGTACTTGGTATTGCCCTTTTGGTACAGACTCTGTGAGAGGTTTGTGCAATCATGGTCCCAATTATCTGCTTTAATGAGTCCCTTGAGAGCTTTGTACTGGCACTCTGTCGGGCTCATTAATGCTTTGAGATACTCAAGATTTTTAAGGTACTTTGGGTTTCCTTTCCACACCACATCTCTGAGAGGGTTTTTTTGTGCCATCCTGGCCTCCAGTTCACTTCTTCAAGGAGTCCATGAGGAGCCTGTGTTGGGGATGGACCTCAGTGGCACCCATCAATGCTTTGAGACACTTTGGGGTTTTCTTGTGAATGTGACTTGTGGCAAGGTTTGTGCAATCTCCTCTCAGGCCCTGAGGTTCCAGGGCTCAGCTCCAAATGCACCACAGGGCTCATTAGGATCAAGCAAGTCCTGACAGTTCATGGCTCTGCCTTGATTTCCCTCTGCTCCAGTCAAGTTCATCTGGAAGGTTTTCCTTTTACAGTTATGGAGAAACATTTCAATGAGGTTCTAAGAAATATGTAATCCTATTTTAGAGCACATTTTATCACTGTTCTCTTTTGTGAAGAGCTGATTGCAGCATTCTGTGATTGATATTGATGTGGGGCTGCTCGTAAGGAGGTCTGGACAGGTCAGAGAAGTTGTACCTTGGAGCTGACCCGATGTAGACAGCCTTGCCTCACATTCCCCATCCTCATGTGAGAAAAAAATTTCACTTTCAAAAATTTAAATGGTTTATTAAGACCTTATCAAAATACAACAGAAAAACTGAATAAAGAAAAGAACACAGTGCCAGGAGCAAAGGATTTAAGCACCATATGTTTATCTACAAAATAGATGCTCTGTCTTTTATACCTCCAGTACCTCTCAAAGTCTTTTCAATCAACTCCTTCTTCGCTGTCCAGTGGTGGAGATCACTTTCTTACAGCTTGATTGGAGGTCAGGTGCTGCCATAGTAACAAGCCCACCCTCCCAAATGTCCTGACTACTGAGGCCATCCTGTGATAACAATGCAAGGGGGAGGGGAAAGATAACTATACATCGACAAAACTTCTCTTAACATATACTTTATATTCACCCCTTAATTGTGAGAGTCAACCATAGGATTACTCATCTATAACAAACCCCCCTTTTCTTTTTCTAGAAGTCATTTTGCTCAACCAATTATGTCAAAAATTTTCTCTCTCTCTTGAATGAGTCATACCAGCATCAGTTGACATGGGCAAGGACAGTGGGAACAGGAGAAAAAAAAATCTCAGTTTTTCCTTAGACACACTTATTTGGAATGGACAAAAGGGCATCACAGAGGTCTGGTATGGCTTTAACCGCCATCTACCGTGCCTGTGTGGCTGCTGCCCATAGTCAGTGTATCTTAGGGGTGAGTACAAAGGCAAACTCAGTCTAGTTGGCCTCTAGTCGCTGTTGAATTAAAAGACAACTGAGGAATGATAGAGGTCTGTTCTCGCCTTTTGTCCCAACCTTACCATGCCTGAGGGACTGCTACCTGCAGCAGGGCTATGGAGTCTTCTTGGTAGCAATCAAAGGGGCCAACCTGGTCTTGCCCTCTATTCCTTTGTCTTATTTTCCTAAAGAACCTGTGCCATTACCTTTCACAGTCCCTTGTGTGCTTCCCCTCACCAGATGCTGGTAATTCTCACCCTTTAAGTCAGGACGACAGTTCTCCAGCTGGTTGGTGAAAGCTTGACTCTACATTTTGGGCGTCTTGGTGTTTTTCTGGTTGTCTCTCAGTCTCTGCTTGAGAGTCAATCTCACTTCACCCAGCCTGGATGTTATAGTCCACTCTTTGGGTTCTTCTAGTGGGCCTTTGACTCTGCTGGCTTGAGTCCATCCTCGCTCTGCAGTTTGCATGGCTGATTCTGTGGTGAGCAGTACCTGAAAGGGATCTTCCCACTGAGGAGTTAGAGGCTGATCTCTCCATGACTTAATCATCCCCCAATCCCCAGGATTAATCTTATGGATTCTGAAATCCAGGGTGGTAGTTTGAGGAATTGCCCCTTTATGTCTTAGCCCTTCTAAGGTTTGTGCTCTAGACAGAACATATTTCTTGGCAGTGGTTTCCCCTTCCTCACAGGGGGCAACCTTCTGGGGTGAGGTCAGGAAGGGTAACCCAAACATCATTTCATGAGGTAAGCCCCCCAGATCTGACCAAGATTGGGTTCTAATTCATAATAAGGCTAAAAGGAGATATTTTATCCATGATATCTTTTTTTCAATCATTGGCTTAACTAGAGCTCTTTTCAGAGTTTGATTCATTCTCTCAACAGAACTGGAACTCTGTGGATGCCATGGAGTGTGTCATTCCCATTTCACTCCCCAGGCCTGTACAACTTTCTGCAATATCTTAGATGTGAAATGAGTTCCCTGGTCTGACTCAACCCTGCTTACCATCCCATACTGGGGAATGATTGATTCTAGAAGTGTTTTACTCACAACATTGGCACTGGCTTTCACAGTGGGTACCACCTCTACCCAATGAGTCAAGTGATCTACTATCACTGGCAAAAGTTTCCACCATTGTACCTGGGAAAGCTCCATAAAGTCTACTTGGATGTTTTGAAATGGCCATAAGGGTAGTTCTTGCCCTCCTCTGGGTGTTTTCCTCATGATTTTCTTGTTCACTTGTTTACATATCACACATCATTCAGTGACTTGCTCAGCTATTCTGAAAATGCCTATGCAGCCCCAGTCCCTTAGAAATTGATCACTTAGCGCTTGTGTACCCCAATATGTTGTTCCATGTATGCCTTCCAGCATTTTCTTGGCCAGGGGTTTATTCAACACTTGCCTCCCATCTGCTAATCTCCACTTCCCTTTGTTATCTTTCTTGTCTCCTCTTTTGAGGAGTTCTTCCTCTTCCGTCCCACTGAATACAGGGACTTCTTGCATTTCTCTCATCAGGCTTAATACTATCATTAATTTTTCTCTCCCTGATTTGACAGCATTCTTAGCATCTAAATCTGCTAAATTGTTCCCTTCTGCTTCTTCAGCCACCCTTTTTTGACATCCTTTAACATATACCACTGCTACTTCTGGCAATTGTAAGGTTTCTAATACCTCTAAAACAAGTTTTATGTGAATCAGTCCCTTTCCCTTTGAATTTAATAGCCCCCTCTCTTCCAAATTTTTCCAACGGTATGCATTCTCCAAAAGCGTATTTTCAGTCACTATATATTTTTCCCCTTTTCTGTGCCAATATTTCCAGAGCTCGTTTTAGGGCATACAACTCCCACGCTTGGGATGACCAGTTGGAAGGTAACTTGCTCTTTTCCATGGCTACCAACCCTTCATCCACTATAGCGTACCCTGATACCCTGTGCCCCTTTATTACTTGTGAAGATCCATCGATGTACAGTCGTTTTCCACCTTGCAGTGGTTGATCTGTTAGGTCCTCTCTTACTTTAGTTTGACAGTTAATAACCTCTAGGCAATTATGTATTAGTTCCTCACCTGGTTCTCCATACAAAAGCTGGGCAGGGTTGAGTTGGTTACTCACCATTAGCTCTAAACCATTATCAATTGAGATGGCTTCATACTCTAGCACTTGGGAATCAGTGAGCCATTTCTCAGCCTTTTGGCTCAGCATACTCCTTCCTGATTTAGGGATATTTATCTTTAATTTTCCCCCAAAAGGTAAATTTTTGCTTTCTGCTGCGAGTAGGGTGGTCACTGCCACCGCCTAAATGCAGGTTGGCCACCCCCAGCTGACAGGGTCTAGTAAGTTTGATAAATAGGCCACTGATTTCCTGGATCCTCCCCAGTCCTGGCCTAACACTCCATTTGCTACCCCTTTTTTCATTATCCACAAACAGATAGAAGGGTTTGTCTAAGGCAGGAAGACTCCATGCCTTTAATTTTTGCTTTAAAGCTTCAAACTTTTGTTCATCATCTTTTTCCCACCTAATCTCTTCACCTAACTTTTCATACAGGAACTGGATGGCCTGCATGTATCCTTCAATCCATAGCCTGCAACATCCCAACTGGCCTAAAAACCTTCTGACATCCCTCTTACTATTGGCCATGGGAGTGAGACTATCCCCATAATTCTCTCAGGGTCCAGCTGCTGGGTCCCTTGACAAATCCCATGTCCTAGGTATTTTACTTCCCTCTCTACAAATTGGAGTTTCCCTTTTGAGACTCAAAGTCCTTGATCCCCCAGAAAATTTAACAACACTGTGGTGGATTCTGAAACTTCTTTTTCTTCCCGTCCTGAGAGAAGCAAATAATTTACATCTTGGATGAGCTTTATCCCAAGTTTAATGGAGAAGAGTTGTAGTATTTCTCCTAGGGCTTGACCGAACAGGTTTGGGGATTTGGAAAACCCTTGGGGTAACCTAGTCCACTGAAGCTGTTGCTTCCTCCTGGAATCTGGGTCCTCCCATTCAAAGGTAAATATAACTCACTTTCCTCTGCCAGTGGGCACGCCCAAAAAGCATCTTTTAGGTCTATCACGTTAAACTATGGGATGTTACTTAGCAGTGTGTAGGGATTAGGCACCACTCGGTGCCAATTCATTGTTCTCTTGTTCACTTCTCTCAAATCTTGGACAAGCCTGTAAGTCCCATCTGACTTCTTTACTGGTAATATGGGTGTATTATGGGGGAACAGACATGGCTCTTTATTTTTCTTCCCTTAATCGGAGAAGCTTAACTACCATTTTCTGTTTCTCTGGGAGCACTCCAATGTCAAACTACACCTGTAAATCCTGTCCTAATAAATTTCACCCTGTTTCTGGAACTGATAGAACATCCCCAATTCCTATTTTATTTGTGCCTTCAAACTTTATTTGCTTTATACCTGAGGCTTTGAACCCTTCCTCTTTAGCACCTTCTACTTGCACAGTATCTTGGCCCTTTTTGCACCCCTTTGGGATTCTACCAACACAAGTTCTTTCAGCCCCCATGTCTACTAAGAATTCAAATTCTTCCTCCTGGGGATCTGTTTTTAAAGTTATCAAGGGCTCCTGATGGCATTCTCTCCCCAAGAGGTAGAGCCCCTGACACCCCTAGTCTTCCAGTGCTCCTTTTTGCTCAGTCTCATAGACCCTCAGCTCCTTTTCCTTCTGGGGGCCATTCTTTCTGATATGTCCATCCTCTTTACAGTAAAAGCAAACTGCTCCTAGGTTCCCTTGTTTTCCAAACTCCTTTTTGTGTCCAGTTCCAAGGTGCTGCCTCACCCCTCCATCTATCTTCTCTCATTTGGGGTCCCCTCCCTTACATGGGTTGTTCTTGACATGCTGGTTTCCTTCCCTAATGACAGTTGCCATTACCTTGACTTTTGTCTTGATCTTCTCTTCGTCCCTCTTTACATCCACTTCCTGTGCTTCCCTTGAAAGATCCTCCAACCTCTTTTCTTGCCAGACATCTACCTTTTCTAACTTTCTCCATATATCTGGCCAGGTGTGAGTGACAAAATTTATCTTTAGGGTCAACCCCTGAATATTTCCTCCTATTCCTTCTCAGTCTTTCTAGCCACTCTGTCACTCTTTCTTCCTTCCTTTGCTGCTCATCGGAAGCTTTACGAGCATTTTAATTACGTGGAGCTGCCTCTTTGATACCTCTTCTAATCAATGTTGTGTATTCCTCCATGTCTTTCCCCCCTCTCCCATGCTGTTGTGGTCCCAGGTGGGGCGCACTATGGGCATGTTCAGATCCCCAGGAGGTCCTTGCAAGCGCTCCCTTTCCCATATCCGTATGCCAGCTGCCTGGATCATCTGTCTTTCCTCTGGTGTGAAAAGCATGGTCATTATTGACTGCATCTCTTCCCATGTAAAAATACTGGGCCCCAGAAACTGCTCCAACTGCTGTGCTAACCCAATGGGGTCTGCTAATAGTCCTTTTAATTCCTTTTTAGGAATTAAAATTAAAATTTAGGAATTTAGGAATTCTCACGTCTGAGAACTGAGAGGTACCGTTATGAATTTGATTCCTCCCGGCACCCCCCAGGGGTACTTCTCTCAGGGGGTACAGTCCCAATGCTTGGCTCCCATCCTCTGATCTGCTTTCCTCTCGTCGTGCCACCCTGATTCTGATGTTTTGGCTAGGCCCATCAGGGGATAGGAGAGGTTCAGCTGGGGCTACTGAAGGTGGAGGGGGTAAGTGCTCTAACGGGTCCCAGTCTTTATTTTCTGGTATCTTAAACACACTCACCTTTGAGGGTGAACTCTCTCCTCCCAAAAGGCAGCATAGTGTCTCTCTTCCTGATTAAATGGTTGCTTAGCTCTCACATACATGTTTGAGGCCTGACACATCCATCCTTCTTCTGACCCATATCTCGGCCAGTGTACACCATCACTGCTAATTTCCCTTCTGGTCCATTCTACCGTGCAATAGTGAATCATTCTGAGCTCATCCTTGTCTCTGGTATTTGGGTCATATTTCCACCGGGCTAGTTTCCTTCCCAGTTGGCTATCTGGGGGTATACCTATTGGTACCTCTTCAATTTCTACTCCTCCCCTTGGGGATTCCCTGTTTGCCCATAGTCCCATCCTGACCGGCCAATCACAGGCCCTGCTCCGACAGAGCCCACCTTTCCAACCACAGGCCCTCCGGACAAAGCCTGCCTCTCTCAGAAGGGAAAAGATGGTGGGGGGTGTGGGGGGGAGTAAGAAACAAGGAAAGGAGGAAAGAGAAGGAAAGGGAAGAGAGAGAAAAAACCCAAAACCTGTACATCTCTTTTGACAAGTAAAAATTGAAAAAATAAAAAATATCTTACAATCCAGGGGCTTCCATATCACTGGATTGGTTCCTGCCCTTCCTCTCCTCCTCGGTTCAATGCTCTGGTCCCATGGTCACACTCTGCTCCCTGTCCCGCCTGGCTCAGCTCGGCTATGGCCTGTCCGGGCCCAATTCACCTTGGCACCTGCAGTCCCACCCCTGGCCCAACCTGGCTCAGCTTCGGTGGCTCTGCCCGCCCCGATTCGACTCAGCAGCTTCCATACCACTTCTGACCCAACTTGGTTCGGCTTTGGTGGCGCCACCTGCCCCAATTCGACTCGGCAGCTCTGCCCGCTCCAGTTCAGCTCAGTGGCTGTGATCCTGCCTCTGGCCTGACTCGGCTCAGCCTCAGTGGCTCCACCCTCCCAGATTCAGCTTGGCTCAGTGGCTAGCCCGCCGTGACCACCTTGGTTCGGCAGCTCCACCCTGACGTGACTTGGCTTGGCGGCTGGACTGCCCCAACCCCCTTGGCTCGGCAGCACACAAACTGCTGCACCGACTCCTGGGTGACCCCCTGCAGCAAACCCCTTGGAGGTCACCCCGCTTCCAGCTTAGCTTTGGCTGGAGCTGGAAATTACAGCGCTGGCTGCGCCCCAGAGGCTGCCCCCACTCCGAGCACCGTGCAAGCCACTGAACCCCATGCGAGCTGCCGCGCCATGTGAAGCTCACTGGCTCCCTTTGTGTGTGCTGGCTGGGAATCCCACCACGGGTCCCCGTCCCAGCACAAACACGGTTTCCCTGATGGGTGAACCCTGCTCCCAAGTCCCCAGAAACCCTTCCATCTTATGTGTCCCGCCGGCCATGGGGTCCTTGTCTAAGGGATCCCCGCTTTCCTCCCCACCATGCGTCCCGCTGGTCCTTTTTCCTTTCTACCATCCAATATCCTGACGCTTCAAGGGACCAGGATGGATCCAGTATTTAACCAATGTGAAGCTCACTTTCATACACCGGAATTGTGGAGTCACAATCTGGCCAAAAATATTTATGTGGATGGTACTCACCCCTCTTCCCCTTTTCTTTATCCAGTCTCCTGGTGTCTTTGGGCTTCCAACCTGCAACCACTGGTGGATCTCGGAGAGTCCGACAATCTCCACCAAACCTGTGGTGGGGCGTGCCCCTTTTGAAAACTCCTAAGGCCACCGGGTGTATTTCCCGGATGAGTCCCCATTTGTGAGAAATGATACTCACTCCTACAAATTTAAAAGGATTATTAAAACCATATATAAAAAATACAACAGAAGACTGAATAGAGAAAATATTTTGGCACCGGGAGGTAAGGATTTTTTCCCACCATGTGCTCATCCACACAATGGATGTTTTCACCTTTTAACCCTTTAGCCCCTCTCAAAATCTTGGTAATCAACTCTTTCTTCGCTGTCCAGTGGTGGAGGTCACTTCCTTACATCTTGACTGGATGTCAGGTGTTGCCACAGTAACAAGCCAACCCTCCCAGATACCCCAACTACCAGGGAACACTGTGATAACAACACAAGGGGGGTAAAACATAACTATAAATCTATAAAACTTGTCTTAAAATATCCATAATATCTGCCTTTTAATTGTGAGACTCAACCACCACATTACTCATTATCACACAATTTTTCAAAACTGCTTCCTCTTTCCCCCTGACTGTCCCTGCAGAGGAACAGGGCATCTTTCATGCACTTCCACAAGCTCAGGCTTCTTGTTTCATGAGGAATCTGGGATGGAAATGGCCTTATTAAGAAGGAGAAAAGCAGAGGAAATGGATTAGAAATTCTTAGAAAATATTTCCCTTCTTACAGACAAGGTTCACCAAGTCATTCCCTGCATTTCTCCTTTTGCAATTCTTTCAGTCTTCTACTCTGGGAGGTGCAGCTTGTTCTGTTGCTTCTCATGAACTGATTGTGCTCTTAATTTATACCAGCATGAGAGATGTGGAATCATCTAAACTGAAAACAGAAAGAAACTGCCTCTGACAACCAATTTTCATGTTCTAGATCACTTTCCAGGTGTCTATGGAGATGTGTGAGTGATTATCACACAACCCTCCATTTCTGGCTGAAGGTTCTGGAGATTCTTTCTCTGAATTCAGTCAGGGTTGCATTCCCCGACAAGTCCTGGTACCACCTCCTGTTTTCCAAGGCTGGAACAGTCACAATGAAAACCTCACCAATGGCACAACTCCCCAGTCCACCAGGAAAAGAAAGCACAAGTCGTCAAGTTCTCCAAACCTTTGTCCTGCTTGGCTGCAAGAGTCCTGCTGCACTCACAGTGTGGAAAGCCAAGAGAAGCTGCAGTTGGTGGCACATCTTGTGACAGGAGCTCGAATCCACTCTCCACGAAAGGTTCTTGAAAAGAGCAGACAGGACTGTGGAGAACATGCCTGGAAAACTGAAACGGCTCTCCAGAAGTGAAATGAAAATGGAAAGAAACCATCTGAAATGTTTTTCTCGATTTATTTCTATGCTCCCCTTTTCCATGTTGCACTACTTCTTCATTCCATGAATTCCAAATGCATCTCACCTCTCAGACCAATGACTTAGCAAGATTTAGACACTCTAAAATGCCATGAGCTACACAGAGTTTGCCTTCCCCTGTTTTTGTTGGAAAGCAATGCTGGAGCCATAGGTGCAGTGCTTGGGCTGGGCCCGAATCCTGCAGCCAGGGAATGTGCCCGCCAGGGTGTGACCCTCAGCAGGGACAATGCACAGCAGCGTTGCTGTGCTCGGTCTCCATGGAACCATCCCAGGAGCAGCTGCTGAGCTCAGAAGCCATGGCAGCCACCGCCCTGCTCCAGAGCCCCTTGGCAGGGTGGGCTCCTGCCCTGGCTCTGTGTGCCAGGAGCCGGCAGCGCTGGGTGCAGGGAGCCCAGGGAGGGCACAGAAACGCTGGGTGAGAAATGCTGGGGGGATAGTGGGATGGGCGAGTACAGCCCGGCCAGGGCAGAGGAGCAGCACGCACAGGGGGCACAGCCTGTGGGACAGATGGCCAGGGGCTGGGCAGGGCTGGCAGGCCCAGGGGCACCCAGGGCTTTGTCCTCTGTTCTCGGGCAGCACCTCTGGAGGCCCAACAAAAGGATCCTTCCTTTGAGGGGCTGCACTTTGGTTCTCCCTCGTCCCTCCCTGAGGAGGCTGGCAGGGGTTGCGGTTTTCTGACATTTGTCCTTGCTGCCCCTCACATCCCACTGCCCCACAAACAGCCCCGAGACACCCGTGAGGGACAGGCCCTGCTGTGCCAGGCTGGGCTCAGGGCTTGGCCTTTCTGCTTCCCCCAGCCAGCCCAGGCCTTGCTCAGCATTGCAGCTCCCTGCTCAGAGCCTTGGGCTCCCTGCAATCCTGGCCTCAAGGATCTGCTCTCAGCAGTCCCTGGGGAGCCTTTGGCACTCTCTGCCCTCAGTGGGCCCCAGGGATGCTGCAAGGGACTTGGAGTTTTGCTTCTGACTCCTTGAGCAGCTTCTTCAGCCTTCTCTCAGTGCCTGAGGATGCAAGACTCAGCCCCAAATCCACCTTGGGGCTCAATAATTTATAGAAAGCCCTCAGGGCCTCTTGCTCTTCCTTCAATTGTCTTCAATTCTCCAGGGCTTGTGCAGCTGACTGGAGTCAGTTTGGAGTTAGGTTAAGGAGGAAGATTTCAAAGTGCACTCCATGACTTTTTCTTTAATCAAATATTTTTTTTTTATTTTCCAGTTCAGAGAAGAGCTGACAGAAGCATTCCTCAGGTGATCTTGATGCTGAATGTCTCCTTAGGAGGTCTGGGCATGGAGAAGAACATGCCCCCTGAGGGCTGACCCTGTTTGGACAAGCTGCTCCTCACCCCCAGCCTCACCATGTCTGACATGGCCCAGCTGGCACTGACATCCCTGTGCCCTGCAGCAGAACCTTGTCCCCTGAGCTCTGCAGCTCCGTGGCCCAGCCCATTGCACCATGTGCCACCTGCTCTCCTCAGGGCTCTGCCTGCACACAGGCCCGGGAGTAGTTTTCCTGTTGGGAAGGAAAGGAATGGAAAAGCCTGAGCAGGTTTCCTGAACAACAAACCCCACTCAGGAACCACCTGCTCAGTCCAGGCTGCCTGGAATGGTGTCACCTTTCTGCAAGGGACAGTGTGAGCAGAAATGATCTCTGGAAGCAGAATTCTCTGAGTCTTGCAGCTGAATTCTCTGTCCCTGTTGTTTCCCTGGATCTCTGTTGCAGATGGAAGCTGCTGGTGCCATCCTCAGCTTTAACCTCTCTCTTGAATGCAAGCAGATGTTCCCAGGTGTGTTAAGCAGGATTTGCTCAATGTTTCAATAAACCTTTTGTGTTCCTCATGGAACAAAGGGGCCATTTTGACACTGAAGGGGTGACGTGGAAGCGAGGAGTCAATTGTGACCCTGGGGTCCCATGGAACCAAGGGGCCATGGTGACACAGCAGGGCCATGTGGATCCAGTGGTCCGTTGTGACACTGTGGATCCAAGGAGACCATGGAGACACCCCTGGAACCTCCTGGAACCAAGGAGTCCATGGTGACCCAGCGGGGCTGCATGGAGCCAATGGTCCATGGTGACACTGCCCATCCAAGGAGTCCATTGTGACCCTGTGGAAGCTCATGGAGCGAGGAGGGCCATTGTGACACTGGAGAACTTCATGACACCAAATATCCATGGTGACACAGCAGGGCATGATGGGAACCAAGGAACCGCTGTTGGCAGTGCGGAAACTCATGGAACCAGGGGCCCTTGTGGCACTGCAGAAGCAACACAGCTGCTGGACCTTGTCCCCTGGCCCTGCACAGCTCCTTGGCAGGCACGGCAGGAGCAGAACCCTGGGAGCCTGGGTAATGCCCCTCTGGGATGCATGGCACACACTCCCAGGGGCTGGAATTCCAGTTCTGTCTTGGTTTGGAAAGACAGGTGTCTGCTAAGGAAGGAGGAGCCTCCCCTGAAATGGAGAATGTTAAACCCCCCCCCTCTCCCAATTGCTATAAATTTTAATTTAGGGATCTCTCAGGCAAAAGATATGGGAGCAAGAAGTAACTGTTCTTTACTAGGGAAGAAAATAAAAGGATTTAATAAACAACGCAGTAAACTGAAACAATGCTGACAGAGTCAGAACACAACCTGACACCCTGTTGGTCAGGGTGTTGGTAGCAGTCCAATTGGAAATGTGGCTGCAGTCCTCCTGGAGTGTCAGGTGTGCTTCTCTTGGAGCAGGGATCCTGTAGAAAACGGTGTAGTCTTCCTCTGAAGATCCAGTGGAAGAAGAGGCAGCTGTTGTTCCTCTGGGAAATCCAGTGGAGAAGCTGTGCTGGTGTTCCAGAATCTCCAAATTATATCTGGGTAGAGTGCTTGGCTCTTAACTCTGGGCAGAGCATCTCACACTGGCATCCTATGGTTCTTATCAGTCATGCAGTGACATTCAACAGCCTCTTATCAGCAGATGTCTTCCCCCCCCCCCAATCCTGCTCCTCATCCCCCCCACGGAGGGAGGAGTGGGTGTGGAAGAGATAAGGGAAACTGCCCACTTAACAGAAGACAACTGCCATACAGATGGCAAAAAGAAGACATCTAGCCTTGCAATGTGGGACAAGTTCCCAGACAGGAAATGATGCTCCTGCCTTTGAAGGCAAAGCTCTTACGGAAGAGCCAAAAGCCAAGTGCAGCAAGATCCTACAGTGACATTTCACTGCCAGCCTTCATCACTTCACCCATGGTGGTTGTAGCTCCTGGACAGGGAATTAAATCAGGGCAGGGTCTTTGGTGGGAGCTGCCCTGGGTCAAGGGAGACACTGAGAGAGAAATAGAGCAGACAGAGAAAGGCAGGAGAGAAAGGAGGGCACAAACAGAATCAGCTGAGAAGGTGGCACTATGAAAACCAGACCAGAACAGACTGAAAAGGAATGCAAGAGAAAGAAATAAATTTGTAATTTTATTTCCTATCAAAACACGTTTTCCTCCCTTTCTCACAAACCTCCTTCTGGTGTCATTCAGCAGGGCTGTCAGAAAGTTTTTCATTCTGAATAAATGTTCCGGGCTGCAGCCACAAGGAAACAGGGAATGGGGATTTTCCTGCTCCTGGTGAATTTGACATACTCAGCTGAGGAGAGGAGGAGGCACCAGAAGAAAAGGGCAGCTGGGCTTCACCCTTCTGCAGGGAAGAGTGGGGGAAAAATCTCTTGTCCTGTTTGCAACCGCTCCCACAGGGATGTGAGGGCTGATCCCAGAACCCCAAGGGTCACAGTCAGGGCTGCCCTCAGGGAATGCTCACATGGTATTGAGGGGCAGCATGGGAGCTCCTGGATCTTGGAGCACCCAGCTCCCCCCTATGTTTGGAGGTGCCTGAGGAGGGCTGGGATGATGCCAGGGACATCCTGCAGTGACATTCCCGCCTGTCCCCCTCTGGGTGAGCTCAGTCCCAAACCTGACCCTGATCCTGGTCTCAATCTCACTCCATGTTTAGACACACTCACAGTTCTATATTAAATCTCATCCCAGTCCCAGACTCATCTTGCCCCAGACCCAGACCCAACCCCAGCCCTAAAGCCAATCCCATGTCTAGCCTGAACCCCAATCCCAACTCGAATCCAAATCTCAGCCCCAACTCCGACCCCAGCCTCAATTCCAGCCCCTTCCTAAATCCTCAGCCCCAAACCAAATCCCAGGTTCAGCCCTTCTGGGGCTTTGGGGGTGTCTCTGTCCCTCTGAGCCCGATGATGTTTGGGTGGGGTCCCACCAGGGCTGAGAGGGACAGAGACCCCCCCCGGCCTCCCCAGGGATGAGAAGGTCAGAGAGTCCCCCCAGCCCCGAGCACCCTCAGCGGTGAGAGGGACACAGAGCCCCAGGTCCCCAGCCCTGCACAAGCATTCCCTGAGGCCAGAGGAATGGAGAAGCCCCAAGTATCCCCCAGGGCTGAGAGAGATAGGACAGAGACCCCTGAGCATCCCCTGGGCTGAGAGGGACAAAGACTTCCCCAAGCACTCCCTGGCACAGGGGTGAGAGGGAGGGAGACCCCCCAAGCATTCCCTGGGGTGAGAATGATGGAGACCCCCTGGGGAATGGCCTGGGGTGACAGGGGCACATCCCCCAAGCCCTGGCCAAGCATCCCCCAGGGCGAGAGGCACAGAGACCCCTCGAGCACCCCCTGGGCACTGGACAAAAGAAACTTGGCAGAAATCAAACTTAACCCTACATTAAATGCCTTGGGGAATGTTTGCTCTTCCAACAAGTCACATGTGATGAAAATGCCAACAAATCCACAAAAATGAATAAACTGACAATAGAGGCAATTCTGTGGCAATTCCAAGTTCCATTGGTTCCTGCACAGCTCCAGCTCAGCTGCTGGCAGGTTCCAATAAAAGGAAAGTGGAAATTCGGCCCAGTACAGATTATTAAAAGGGGGGGAAAGCTCTGTGTAGCTGTCACAAAGGCGACAGGGACAAAAAGAAAAATATTCTCACATTTGGCAAAGCCCCAAGCCTGTGAATTTGGGACTTATTTGGGAATTTAGCTACATGAGCTGGGCTTCTTGTGGGACTTTTAGCAGCCTTGTGTTCCTCACCGTGGGGTGAATGAACCGTGTCAGTCTCGCTGCTATCATTTGCTCCCTTTCCTCCTGTGATTTTAACAAACTAGTCAAGGAAGGACAACAAAATATTTTCTTTGCATTGGCCACCCACAACAGCCATTTTCCTCATCAGTTCTCCCATAAGTCGCTCAGAGAAAGCTGTGTCCGAGTTTCCAAGAGTTGCTCCAGAGAGAAGCAAAACCTCCTCATAGCAGGGAGCCATGCTGTTGTCAAGGGCACTTGGGGTCAGAGAACAGTGCCCTGAACTCACTGTGCCAAAATAATGTGGCAATGTGGTTAAGAAAATTGTTAGAGAGATGCCTCTGCCCCAATTAAGGAGCTGACGAGACCAAATCCAAAGTATTTTATTTAACAGTAAATGTGAGGCAGAGAGAGAGATGGAAAGAAAAAGGGGGGAGAGCAAGGCAGGGGCAGGGACAGAGACCTCCCCTGGGTCAGGGCAAGTGTGACATTGTGACATTGTGTGGCCTTCCCGGGGTGGGGGTTTTACACCTGAGCCAGTTTGGGTAAGGGCGGTGGTGTTCACCCCCCAAGCAGGGATTGCCCCGCTGTTTCAGGTTGCAATGTAAGATGTTACCAAAAGCACGTTTGCAATCACCATCTTCATAAACTGCTATAAACAGGCGGGGCAGTGCTCTTGATCTCTCCCATGACTCAGCCCTGATAACGCCCTCCAGGGGCTCTCTCCTGTTAATGGGCCATGGAGTGTCACTGCAGGACTGATCAAATTCCATCATCCCATTGTGGGATGCTCCGCCCAGGGGGAGGAACCAAGCATTCCTACCTGGATATAAGCTGAGCCTTGCAACACCAGGAGCACCTCGCCCACTGGATTCCCAGAGGACAAGAGCTCCATAACCAGCACTGGACCTTCAGAGGAAGACCAGACCCTTCTACAGGATCACTGCTTCGACAGAATCACGTTCATCACTCCAACAGGACTGCAGCCACCATTTGATCAGACTGCTACCACCACCCTGACCAAGAGGGTGTCAGGTTAGATCCTGACTCTGTCAGTTTCAGGCAGTGTTTCTGTCTCATTGCCTTGATCTTAATTTTCTTGTTAAATGTAATTCTGTCTTAGACTCTCCCCCAGGTTTGCCTTCAAACCAATACAAAACTCAATGTACTCATCCCTTGTTTTCCTCCCAAAATAGGATTTCCCATTCCCAAACCTTAACCAGATGGAGGAGGAAGTTGTGGGGAAGACAAAGACGCTGTGGAACACCGAGGCAGGTAAGGAGGAAGTCAGTGCCCCTTTCCCCCTCTCTCCTGCTCCATCTCCCAGCCCAGCATGGCCCCCGGCTGCAGGACAACCCTGCTGCCAACGCCGCCCTGCTGGGGATGCCCTGGGAGGATCTCCTTCCCCTTCCCTGTGGCATGGAGGCAAATCCCATCCTCTCCTTGTCCTTCCTCCCCCAGACAAGGAGCTGAGGATGGAGACCAGGGAGGACAAATCCCCGCAGCAGAACCTCATGGAAGGGGCTGTTTTGAGCGACTCCACGGTGCAGGAATCCAATGGGGAAGAAAAGCCACAGAGATCCCACAGGGTGAGGGGCTGCAAAGCCAGCCCAGGGTGCTCTGAGGAGGAAAGACCCAGCCTGTGCCAGGAAGGTGGACAGAGCTTCAGCCAGAGCTTGGAGCTGGTGGTCCATGAGCAGCTTCATGATGGGAAGAAGCCCTACAAGTGCTTGGAGTGTGGAAAGATCTTCAGGCAGAGCAGCACCCTGATCCGCCACCAGATGATCCACACCATGGAGCGGCCCTACGAGTGTTGGGAATGTGGGAAGGGCTTCAGCTACAGATACACCCTTTTGACCCACCAACGCATCCACACTGGGGAGACGCCCTACGAGTGTTCTTAGTTCAAAGAGGTTTCACACCAGCTGCGATTTCCTCCGGCACCAGCAGATTCCCACCGAGGAGAGGCCCTTCCACTGCCCTGACTGCATGAAGGGCTTCAAGCACAACTTCACCCTCATCACCCACCGGCGCATCCGCACTGGGGAGAGGCCCTACGAGTGTCCCCAGTGTGGGAAGAGCTTCACCCAGAGCTCTGACTTGACCAAACACCAATGGAGTCACCAGCAAGGGAATTCCTGCCAGTGCCCCAACTGCAGGAACAGCTTCATGCCCACCTCGATCCCCCACTGGAGGACCCATATTAGGAAGAGCCCTGGTGATCCATGGTCCCTGTGATCCATGCTGGGAAGACACCTGTCCCTTTTCCTGCCCCTTCCAATGACATGATGGGGGATTTATGAACATGAGGATCTGGCCATGGCTGTGTCATTACATTTGCTCTCACCTCAGGTCATTGTCAGGGGCAGGAAAGGGACTCTCTCTCCCCAAGGAGAAGGGTGTTCTTTCCAGGCAGGGGGAATTATGTGGCCAGGAAGAGCCAGGCAGCTGTGTTATAGTTTTCCCTGTAAATCCTTTTTCCCATCCCTTCTGTGATTAATATTGTTTGTGTTCCAGTTTGTTCCTTATCTTGTTGCTGTTCCCAATAAATTGTTCTTATCCCACCCTGGTATCTTTGTCTTTTGTGCTTTCCATGGAAGGTGGGAGGGCAGCGAGCAGCAGCACGGTTTTAGTGGGAGCAGGAAATTGGGGAATCCCCTTCCTAAAACCCTGGCCCAAGGAAACCGAGCATCCCAGCTGGTCCCAGCCCTGGTGGCCATGGCAGCAGCCTTGGGAGCGGGTCCCTGGCTGGGGCTGTGGGAACCTCTTCCCTCTGGTGTCCAGGGACAGCACTGGAGGGAACGGCTGCAGTTGAGTCGGGGCAGGCTTAAGGTGGATCTCAGGAAAAGGTTTTTCCCCAGAGGCTGCTGGGGCCCTGCCCAGGCTCCCCAGGGAAGGGTCACAGCTCCAGGGCTCTCTGAGCTCCAGCAGCGTTTGGACAGCGCTGCCGGGCCCAGGCTGGCATTGTTGGGGTGTCCTGGGCAGGGCCAGCAGTTGGACTCGAGGATGCTGATGGGTCCCTCCCAGCTCAGCCCATTCTGTGGATCTGGGATCCCGTGACCCTGGGGATGGGACTGGCAATGGTTGCCATGGCAACGGGCTCTGGCTGCAGGCCTGAGCTGGTGTCCATGGCAACCACCCCTGGCATGGGGTCTCAATGGAGCTGCCGAGGGACTGAGCACAGCAACAGGGGCTGGGGATGGTTGCCATGGAAACTGAGCATAGCAACAGGGGGCTGGTGATGGTTGCCATGGAAACTGACCACAGCAACAGGGGCCAAGGATGGTTGCCTGCTAAAAATCAGATTTGTCACAGGCCCTCAGAGGGGTTCCATGGGGACATTCCAAGAGTCTCCAAGCTGTTCAGGAGCTGGAATGTCACAGGCAGAGACAGCAGGTCCATGGAGCCCTCCCAGAGGTTTCTGGGGATGGTAAAGAGCTGTGTGCTCAGAGGCAGTCACAGCCATTCCATGGTGACATCCCAGGGGACCTTGGGCTGCTCAGGCACCGATCTGTCACAGGCACTCATGGGGGCTCCATGGTGACATCCCAGGATTCCCCAGGCTGCCCAAGAGCCGGGATGTCCCAGACACTCACAGGGGTTCCTGTCATGGGCAGAGTGGGAGCTTCAGGCAAAAGCTTTATTTCTTTATTACAGAAACTCCTGCTGAGTCATGAGGTGGAGAAATGACACCCAACAGCCACCAGGGATCCTCGAATCCCCGCAGGATCCCTAGACTTCTAAACTTCCTTTAAGAGAAGAGACTGGCAGCGGCTGGATCCAATCCCAGCCTCAGGCTTTGTCAAAGGAGTAAAAGATTGGACAGGTGGAATATAACCCTAATGCAATTTGTCCCACAGGGTTAATGATGGAATAGCAGATAGATTTATATAAATACAGCTCTGAATGATTCTGATCATGATTAGACAAAAAGATCTTAACCAGCATTATTTACTCCACAGTACAGGAGCTGTAACAATTATTAGAATATTCTGCTCTAGGGAGCAATTTCAAAGTCACCAGGGCCTTGCTGGAGTTGTTGGAGCCCATTGCAGGCAGCGCCTCCTGCTGCAGCAGGAACTGCCTTTCCTGTGCCATGAGCAGGGCAGGTCCCGCTGCACGAAAAGCCCCAGGCCAGCCCCAGCACAGGGAAGGGCTCGGACACAAGGGCAGAGTGCCGTGCTGGGAGCTGTGCCAGGGAGAGCCTGAGGCACCAAAGGCACCTTGGCAGCAGCAGCTGCTTGCAGGGCATGGCCAGAAGCCTCCCTTGGCAGCCCGGCCTGCTGGCCACCACTGCAGAGCTGCTGCCTCAGGGCTCATTTCTGGCTGGGCTCTGAAAAGCCCCTTGTGCTCCAGGAGCCTGGCTGGGAAGCCATTGGCCCCAGCACCTTGGGGACAAGGTATCAATGACAAAACTCTTCATGCCAGCAGAGACAAGGCAGGGCCCGAGGAAAGGGGAGAGCCAGGCCCAGGGACAGGGCTGCCATGCTGATGGCTGTGAGGTCACTGCCCCTGCAGCAGCCTGGCTGGCCCTCAGCAGACATTCTGGCCAGAAGCGCTGTGAGGGCACCCAGCACATCAGAGACCCACACAACAGGAATTCTATCCTTGGGGAGGGGAGGGGGTTTCACTGTGTCAGGCTGCACAAAGCTCCTGATCTTGGAGCATTCCTGGGATGGGGCATCCACTTCTCTAGAAAAACAGTTGCCATTTTGTGCCACTCTCATCACTGTAAAATGTTTCCTACTTCCAACAAATGTAAATCCACCCTCATTCAGTTTAAAGGCATTGACCCTTGTACTGTCACTGCAAGATTTGGGAGAAAATAAATTTGAACACAATTTTCCCATTTTCACAGACCCTAGAAAGGAACCAAAAATCTCCCAAGATGGGGTTTGGAGGCCTCATCACATAAGCAGCAGGTAGAGGCTGAGGGCTCTGGGCTCAGTGGTGTGGAGACTGAGGACAGAACAGGAGTAGCCTGGCAGGGATTGAAGGGTGGTTTCAGAGAGGCTGGAGCTTTTCTTCCTAGAGGATATAAGCATGAGAAGGGAACAATGGCACCAAGGGCAGCTGGGGAGGCACAGAGAGGACACCAGGAGAAAGGAATTTCCCTACAAGGGCAGGGCTGTGGTGCAGCACGTGCCCCAGAAGGAGCCTGGAGCAGCCCAAGGCTTTGTATGGGCAGGCAGAGGCAGCAGGAGGCAGAGCTGTCAGCAAAGGAAGGGGCCAGCCAGGTGGGGCAGCCAGGGGATGACAACAGCCTGCAGGGACAGAGGCAAAGGTTTGCTCAGCATCAGAGACACCTTTCCCTTGCTCGTCCCCACCTGTCATCACTGCCTCCAGTGTTCTGCTCTACATGGAACCTGGGGACACTTTTTCAGTCCTGTCCCTCAGAAAGATCTATTTAAAGTATGAGAAACTTCTGTGTTTCAATATATTTTTAACTTTTGAGAAGTTTTTTGAGGCCTCACTGAGGGACTGAGTGTGATGCAAGCAGCACCAAAGCCCCAGAGGGTCATTAAAGTCCTTGTGCTGTGTCTGTGCTGCTGAGCTGGGCCGGGCTCCTGGCCCAGAGGCAGCTCCTGGCAAGGGCAGCGCTGCAGAGAGACAGCTCTGGCCAGGAGCAGCTTCTGTGCACAGCCCAGCAGGGCTGGGGCACTGCCAGGGCAGCTCAGGGACACGAGCAGGGCACAGACAGAGCTCACAGGGGCTCAGCACTGGCAGGGGCTGTGGCATGTCCCAGAGGGGGCTGTGTCACAGCAGCACCTCTGTGGCTGTGTCATAGAGGCACAGAGCAGCTGTGATGTCAGCAAGGGGCTGTGTGACAGCCCAGAGTGGGCTGTGTGAGGTCACAGGTTGGGCTATGACATCCCAGAGTTTGTTGTTTGAGTTCATCAAGCAGCTACAGCATCACAGAGGGGATTCTGTGACATCACAGAGCAGGCTGTGACATCATGGCATGGCTGTATGACATCATAGGGACAGCTGTGAGGTCAAAGTGTGTGCTGACAATACAATACAGAGTGGCAGTATGACATCACAGAGAGGGTTTTGTGTCATCACTGAGGGGGTTGTGACATCCCAGAGCTGTCTGTGACATCATAGAATAGGTTGTGAGTCCATAGAGCCGATCTTCCATCAGAGAGTGGGTTGTGACATCACAGGCCAGACTATAACATCACAGGGTGACTTTGTGACATCACAGAGTCGCTTTGTGACATCACCGGGTGGCTGTGTAACATCATAGAGCATGCTGTGGCATCACAGAACAGACAGTGACATCACAGGAGGACTTTCTGACATTAGGGAGTCTTCTGTAACATCGCAGTGCAGCTGCATGACATTACGGGGTGGCATCCCAGAGTTGGCTCTGTGACATCACCGGGGCTGTGTTGTGAGAGGTGGCCAGGGGGAGTCAGGCATGGCAGTGCCATGGGAAACTACCAGTGTTTGAGAGACTGATACAAGCTCCCATCATGCCTCATGCTCCCAGGCAGAGTGAAAGTGTCAGTCATCTTCTCCCCACTCTCCTGTTCTAGAAAGTTCTGCTTTTCTCGGTTCTCCATTGGCTCCCCTTCAAGGCCACTCCTACCTTCCTCTCCCATTGGTCCCAGTTAGGTCACCCTGCCTTGACTCCTCCCCAAACCCCTCCTACCTTCCCCTTGGTTATATACCCTGACCCCTCCCAGGGTCAGGGCTTCTAGCCTCTGCTCCCCTTCAGTTGTGGTTGTGTCCTGCCTACCCTCAGAGTTTCTCCCCAAATAAACCCTTCTGGATTCAGCAAGCAAGAAGTCCTCTCGTCTCTTTCTCTGGTGTGGCGACTTTGATTACTCCATCCGGGCTTGGGCGGAAGGTGTGCCGTAGGAGTTACTGAGTGGCTCTGAAGAGGAGACGCTCTCAGTGCTGAAGGTACCCTGGCGGCACCGGCCCAAGAAGAGACAGCAACCTGCCCTGTGTGACATCACAGGGGCTGTGTGAGGTCACTGGGGAGGTCACTCTGCCCCAGCCCCCCTCACAGTTCCTCCCAGAGCAGTCCAACGCTGCTCGTGCACAGAGGGGTCCCCTGTCCCCCTGGGTCCCCCCGCCCCTGGCGCCGCAGCCTCCCCCAGAGGATGTTCCATGAGATCGACCCCAGAGCCTGACACGGGGATGGGTGTCTGGGACATGGGGGTGGGACAGGGGGACAGGGACCCCCAATCTGTGTCCCTGTGTCCCCCAGGGCCAGAGCCTGGGCCAGGGCTCCTTCACCCTGTTCTGAACGAGGGCTTGAGAGCGCTGAAAAAATCCCCAGCAAGGGATCAGTGAAAACCAGATTTAATATTAGCGACAGCACCACCAAGTTCCTTGGCAAGAGTCACTCTGCTCCTGACTGGACACTTCAGGCACAGCAAGGAAACAAAGCAACAACAAAACCAAACCAAATCCAGGCAATCAAACCTGAAATGAGCCGAGAACTGTCCCTGTGTGTGTGTGTGACACAAGGACAGTGAGGGCAAGGATAACAGGAATACGGCCTAAAAGCTTATAAGAGCTCAAACTTAAGAGGACTTAACTTACACCTTAACCTTGACTGATAGTTTAAACTTCACAATTTATCAAAAGAACAGCACTTAACAGTATTTTCCCCAACTTACAACCTATGACTTAGCAATTTAACAGAGGAATAACACTTAACAATATTTAACTTAGCTAATAACTTAAACTTAACAACTTAGCAAAAGAACAACTCTTAGGAGCATTTAACTTAGCTTGGACCTCGTGACTTAACCTTACTTACTGATATCTGGATATCTGACTGACTCAGCTGTCCAAGGCACTCAAGCCCCTCAGAGAGCAGCATTTCTGCCCCATTTCCCCAGCACAGGCACTCCTGTGTGCACACAGACACCAAGAGTCAGTGCAAGGCACCTGTGAGAAATTCCCCTGAGGGCAGGAAATGCTCACTGTGGAAGCTTTGGCAGCTCCCCAGCCAGGGAAGGGTTGAGCCTGGAGGAGTGGGGGGATCGGCCCAGGCTCTGTCGCTGTTCAGGGATCCCTGAGTGCAGCAAACGGGAGAGTTCCCGGCTGGGAGAGGCCCCACTCAGAGGGAGTTGCTGGCCCAGGAGAGCTCCAAGGGGCTCCTTTTGGAGCGCTGTTTGTAGGCCCCCAAGAGAGGGGCTTCAGTCCCAGCAATGGCTCATCCTGGCCACACTCGGCATCAACAGCTTTCTTTGGCAGTGTGAGAACAGGGATGTTGTGGCACTGAGGGAACAAAAGCAGTTCCCAGGGCTGCTCCTACAGAAAGCAGGAGCTCCTTGGGCAGCAGCAGTGCCTGGGGCAGCCAGTGTTTGTGATGAGCTGCAGAGGAGCTGAGCCCAGGGGCTGCTGGCCAAGGCCGAGGCCCAAGGAGCATTTCTCAGCTGGCAGGGCGGCCTGAGAAGGGGAGGGGGGAATGCAGCAGCACAGGGCCCATGGAACCAAGGGAGCATTGTGACACTGTGGGGCCCTGTGAGACCAAGGAGCCATTGTGACACTGTGGGGCCTCATGGAATCATGGAGAGCACAGTGACATTGCTGGGCCTCATGGAACCAGAGGGACTATTATGACACTTTGGGGTGTCATGGGATGACGGGGCCATTGTGACACTGTGAGGCCTCATGGAACCAGTGAGACCATTGTGACCCTGGGGGTCCCCAGAGAACCAAGAGGACCATTGCGATACTGTGGGGCCTGGTGAAACCAAGAAGACCTTGGGACACTGCAGGGCTGCAAGGAACCAAACGTCCATTGTGATATTGCAGGGCCTCGTGTCATCAGGGGTCCATTGTGACACTGGGCAACCAAAGGAGACCATTGTGGCACGGCAAGGCATCATGGAATCATTGGGACCATTGTGACACTGCGGGGCCTTATGAAACCTAGAGGCCACTGTGACACTCTGGGACCCCATTGAACCAAGGGTCCATTGTGACACTGCAGGTCTTCTTCTAATCAAGGCACCATTGTGACACTTCAGGGCCCCATAAAACCAAGGGAACACAGAACAGGTCTGGCTGGTTTGGCCTCCCCTGCAATGCCTGACTGGTCCAGCTGACCTTGGCATGTTGAGGCTCTCTTCTCATCTGCTGCTGAAACACTGGGGCTCCATGCTTTCCTTGCTGTGAAAAAGAACTCTCCTTCTCCTCCAGGCACCCATGGTCAGAATTGGGATTTCACCTCCCAATTTCTTCATATGCAAGGATTGTTCCAATAGGAATATTGCCAGGACAAGTCTGGCTGGCAGTGGTTTCACAAGGGTCACTCCCCATCTGTCCCCAAAACACTGGGGAAGGCTCTGTGCTTTCCTTCCTATGGGAAAGAACAGTCCTGCTAATCCAGGTGCCCATGGGTAAGATTGGGATTCCACCTCCAAAATTCCTTAAATCGAAAGACTCCTCCCAGACAAAATCTGCCATTGCTGACAAGTCTGGCTGGCCTTGGACTACTGAGGCTCTCACCTGCCTTCCAACACTGGGGCTCCATGCTTTCCTTCCTATGGAAAAGAACTGTCCTTCTCAGCCAGGTGCCCATGGCCACAATTGGGGTTCCACCTCCAACATTGCCTACTGTGAGAGACTGGAGCAGATTGTTGGCTCAAAACATTTCATGTGTGAGGGAGGAAGGTGCAGGTCAAGCCTTGCCCTGCCCTGGAACCCCAGTGTTATGTTTGCCCAATTATCCAATCACAAATAAAAACCAAACAGAATTAATTGTAGCAGCAATTTTAATGAAGTAGTTTAGAATAGATAAAATTGAATACACTCAAAATTTTGACAATATAATTTGGTTAAAATGAGGAATAATCTGGTTCTGATAATAATGCAGAAGTAAGAAAATTAGTATAGGGTACGGAGTGCAAGGGCTTTGGGACCACTGCCACCTCACGGACAAGGTCATCAAGTTACAATTCCCCTTTTTATGCTGTGTGCCATCACCATCTCCTCCCATTTTCGATTTGTCACACTCGTATTTCCACCCTCATCCTCATCTTCATCACGCATGCTCCACCATTCTTTTACGTGGTCACACCACTCTTTGGGGGTGGTCTGAGGAAGGCGTCGCCTCTTCCTCAGGTGTCCTTTATTTCCCCTTTGGATTACACATGCGCACCAAGCTGGTATAGTATCAGCCAAAACTAACATTATATCAGCCAATACCATGTTCTAACATTAAAGCAATAAATCTCATATAATTAACATGTTCCTGATTTCCACCCAAGTATTCCCTCTCTTTCAGATAAATTTAGTAATAGATATCTCCTACTCCTTCTTGCCCTGAACATCTGCAGGAGAAAGGGGGGGTAGCAGACCCCTCCCCTCCCTTCTTCCTGGCATTTCCCTTTTTAACCATTTTGTTTTCACCAAATAATAATTACTGTCTCAATGTTGATTACTCTTTAAATTTTGTCAGCACAAATCACACCTATTTATCCCAATTAGATATTAGGAAAAAGCTTCTACTGAAAAAGTGATAAAGTACTGGAATTGTCTGCCCTGGCAGGTGGGGGAGTCACCATCCCTGGATGTGTTTACAAGAAGATTGGATATAGTACTGAGTGCCGTGGTCTAGTTGAGATGGTGTTAGGGCATGCGTTGGACTTGATGATCTTAACAGTCTCTTCCAGCCTTGTGATTCTGTGATTCTGTGCTTGTGTGACATCACAGACCAGGCTGTGACACCATACAGTAGGCTATGACAGAGCTGGTTTACTATGTGACATCACAGAGCAGGCTGTGACATCCCAGTGTGGCAGTATGATATCAGAGAGCAAGCTGTGAGGTCACAGAGTGTACTGTGACATTACAGGGTGGCTGTGTTACATCACGGAAGGTGTTGTGACATTGCAGGGTGGTTCTGTGAGCCCACAGAGGTGCTGTTTGACATGCTGAGTGAGTTTTGACATCAGGATGTGACATCACAGAGCAGGCTGTGACATTCATTGGCTGGTTGTGTGACATCATAGAACAGGTTGTGATGTCACAAAGTGGGCTGTGACATCACAGGATGACTGTGTGACATCACAGAACAGGCTGGGAGGCCACAGAGAAGACTCTGGCATCGTAGAAAAGGGCTCTGTGCCATCACAGAGAAGCTGTGTGATGTCACAGAGAAGGCTGAGACATGACAGAGTGGGTTGTGACATCACAGAGCTGCCTGTGAAATCACAGAGTGTGGGAGGACAGATTGTCAAGAGAACAGAGATAGTGCTGAAAGCTATCTTGCTCCTGATAAATTGCAGCTGGACTAATTCCCAAAGAGTGGGAAAAGCCTTGTCCTTAATAGGATGTGTTTTATAAAGAGTGGGTTTATAAAGGAGTGGGTGAGCTGGCCGAGAATCAACTGCAGTCTGCAGGCTGTGCTGTGGGGAAAAAGAGCTGAGCAGTTGTGTGAGGGGCAGCAAAGGGAAGATGTCGTGTGAGGGGGAGACAGGCTCGTGTGGTTGTGCAAGGGCAGGAAAGAGTTAGCTGGTGCCACAGAAGGAAGAGAGAAGGAGTCAGAAGGCTGCATGGAGTTGCCTGAGGGTAGTCTACAGACAGAAAGGTTTGAGAGTTTTTAGATAATAAGGGGGGGTGCTTGGGTCATGACCCAAAGTCACACATGGGGGAAGGGCCCAGGAAGACCAAGGGGTATTTAAAGCTGACCACGAGGCAAGCACACATCTTGACCCTACCTCCTCTTGGAATTTTCATCTGAACACTGCTGGAACCCAGGAGTTGGTAGCTGTGTGTGTGCCTCTCTGTGTCTTTTTTTGTCTTTCTCTCTTTCTGTGTCTTCTTCTGTTTCCCTTTTCTTGCAAATTTTGATTAACATAAAATTGAACAGGCTTAGAGCTTGTGATGTTGAATGAGCCAAGTCAATGATTGGCGAAGTGGTTTTTTGTTGATTGAATGTCTCTCATTGCTTGATGTGAGAACATTTTTAAGAAGTATTACAAAACTTGTTGTGTAAGTGACAATCTGTTAAACCACTAAGATGCTGAACACGCCTCTGTGAAACACTGATGTTAAACACGAAAAACCCAGGAACCTCCTCTTTCTTCTCCAGTCAACAAAGAAGTAGTGGGTCCCAGCCCCGGCCCCCATCTCAACCAAACCAAACCAAACCAAGCAACCCTGCCTTGGACTGAGCCCCTTCCCCCCTGCCCAGGCTGCCCCCCTCCCATCGGCCCCATTCAAACCAAACCAAACCCCAACAACTACCAACCAGGAAAACAAAAGAGGCTACAAAACCCCAACCAGAACAAAGCTAGCCACAGCTATTCAAATCTTACCATCAAGTCCCCTCCCCCCAACACAACTCAAACCAAAAACCCCTACAACCTATAACCCACACAAAATAACCCTACAACTAAAATTAAACACAAAAACCTCAAAAAACCAACCATAAAATCAATCCTAATACAACCCAACCACAACTTCCACCACAAGTTACTGGTGGGTCAGGTGTTACCCCTTGCAATACTTCAATCCTCCCATGAGTTAAAGAAAAACAAAATACAAGCATATTAAAAAACTAACACAAAACCATCAAAGTCAGTACAAAAGAAATTGAATCCCAATTAAAAAGAAAAGGAAAAAATCTTAAAACTAAAATCCTCTTACAAACTATAAAGAAAAATCTCTTTTCCTTTATAACACATAAAACTATGAAAATTTAAAATATTGAAATTAATATCAAACAGTATCAAAGAAAAGCTTCCATATTATGATAAAAATGTTAAGTAACTGGAATTTCATCAAAAGTTTAAACAGACAAAAAAAATATAATCCAACACCCCCAAGAGAAGGTCTCTATTCCCAGAGATAAAAATAATTTTAAAAATATTAAAAACTTTTACCTTTAAAGAATTAATCTTTAAAACAATACCCCAAAAGTAAACATGGCCCATCAACAAGCTGACGAAAAGCTTGTAGCAATAAAAACAATTTCACAATAGCAAAGGTTCCCAGAAAACTGTTATCCATGACAAAATGAAGAACCACAAAAAAACTATTTTTTCCTTTTATAAAAAAATCTCCATAACCTTAACAAGAAAAACTTGTCTTCCAAAGTAAACTATAAAAGACTAATCTAGAAATAGTTACCCAGAATTTTTTAGTTTAGTTTTTTCACATTGTCAGTAAAAAAAATTTGCCAAGAAAAAGTGTCCTAAAGAGTTTATTTTATTTCTCACTACCTTTTTTCTTTTAGTTACTTTTAATAAAACTTTCTTTATACCCTTTTAAAATTATAAGCATACTTTACCTTTCTCCAAATCCTATCTCACAACAAAATAAATACATAAATAGTTAACCAAAAATAAAACTCCCCACACTCATCAATACATTAATTAGGAAATCTCATAATTAGAAAAAAGTTAAAATTAACAAACCAAAACCACTACAATGTTATTTATAAACCTTTTGCAAAAATTTCTCTGATTTTCTAAAGTTCCCAGTAAAGGCTGTTTGGCTGTTTTGAGCTCCTGAGAATCTCTTGGTGGTATTTCCTCCAGGGAGTCCAACTCAGAGCACACAAATAATTGTAATTCCTTTGAAATGTCTCACTGAGAGAATTGTTTGGGGGATGGGGTTCAGGGCTTGTGTGTCCTGCTTGGCACAGCCCAGGCAGGGCTCTCCCAGCCCCATTCCACACTCCATTTCCCAGCTGGAGCCGCTGGTGCCTCTGAGTTGTGCTGGCCCAGCCCCAGGGACGCTCTCCTTGTCTGCCCATTCCCCCACGGGCTCTGGCCAGGGATGGCCTCAGTGGGGGCTGCTGACATCCTCAGCAACTTGGAGGCTGCTGCTGAATTGTACTGCTGCAGAGGCTTGTTCAGCCTGCAGCTCTTCAGTGCAGGAATTCAGTGTCCCAGGGCTCATGAACATTCAAACACCTGAACAAGCCAAGCCTCTGGGAATAATTTAAGATTTCAAATCTTTTGTGGTTAATTAGACACATTACAGAATACACTACAGATTCCAGCAGTGTATTCAAACTGAATATATTCTACTTAAAAAGACAGTGAGAAATGATTTCTTTATTCCTGATTAGGTTTTTTTCTCCTGTTAATACATTGATATGTGCAATCTCCAATCCTGAATCCAAGTACCTCCTCATGCAGTTTGAATAGATATGAAAATCAAGACCCTTCATGGCTGACAATCAATCAGACTCTGTCCCTACCCCCACCCCACCATTTCCCCCAGCCAAGGCCTGGCACTCAGAGCAGCCTTGTGCAAATCTGAGTTCCCTCCAGCCCAGGCTGCACCTGCAGCTTTCAGCTCCTTGCCTCCAACTCCCACCTGCTTTCCTTGCAGAAGGAGCTGCCCGAGACACAGAGGGATGTTCATTTCTTGTCAGCCAACAAAGCCAAGGCAAGGCACAGCTCCATCAAATGCAAAAGTCATTCCTCTGCTGGGATATTAAATCCCCTTTCCACAGCAGACAGTCTCAGAGCAATGGAAAACACCTTCTGTGCCCAGCACAGATCCCAAGGTGCCCCCAAACCCTCCCTGCCCCGATTCTGCCCAGATTTGCTCTTTGCACACACGAGTCACAGGCTGAAGTCAGGAGTTCCCTCTATGCCCAGAGGGAGGAAAAGAGAGAAAGTGGATGAAGAGCTCTCCTGTGCAGAGCCAAGGTCCAAGTGCCCCTGCAGTGGGAGCTGCAGCTCATCAGGTTTGTGTTTTTTGGGCTCAGGTACTGGTGACACTCAGAGGCACAGAAAGGTTTCTTGCCAACAAGCACAAGTTGAACATTTGAACAGTTTAATCACCATCACAGCTCTTCCCTCAGCTCTCTGGGATGTCCCAGCAGCATCTGACATGTCCCCCATCCCCAAGGGATTTCCGTACAGAGCAGTTTTAGACAAAGGTGTAAGAAAAGGTAATTCTGTGTTAGATAGAAACACACTTAATATGTTGACTAATGTGATATTTATTTGAACTTATGAAATACTGGGCAGCTCGCTGAAGATCAAATCATGAAACCAGTTAATTAAAAGGCCCTAGAATGACCAGAGAGCATCTGGAGGAGGAAATCCAAGAGTAATGGGAAGACTACAGATCCAGCTGGTGTAGTAGTGAGATGTCTTTAACATGGCCATTTAAATAGGAGAGCTGGAAACACCTGAAGGAAAAAGGAGATGAAATATTAGACAGAATGTTGGTGACACAAGTATATTGGAATATCAGTATTTCTTCTCCTGCAATTAGCAGATCCAGGGAATTTCTGTTCCTAGAGGGCAAATTTTACCATTTCTTAAAAAAGCACTCTAATGATCTGGTTGATGGAGATGTGCTTGTATAATATGACAGGTACAAGTAATAGAACCTGTGCCCCTTTTCCAGGCAGACATCAGTTGTGTGCCCATGAACAGGCAGTGCCACTTGTGTCCTGTGGTGCCCAGCTGGGATTGGATCTCTGAGAGAGTACCTGAGGGAGAGCAGAGCACCTTGCAAGCTGCAGGTCCCTGCCAGCCCCGCAGGGCTCCTGTGCCATCAACATCTGCTCTGCTGCAGTCTGAAACAGGGCCCAGCATGGTGCCGGGATCATCAGAGAACTGAGGTGTGTGCTGGAATTCAATGGCCTCGCCATGGCACAGCAGCCCCGCATTTGCCTCCTGCAGCCTTGCTCTCCAGCACAGCCATGGAGGCTCTTTGGGCTCCTGACTGTTGCTGCAGGCAGCAAGGGCAGCTGAGCTCTGCCTTTGGCACAGTCAGGCCTGGCCAGCGCAGGCCATGCTCAGCAATTGCTTGTCTGTGCCTGGCCTTGCTGCCAGCCCCGGCAGCGGCTGCGTGGCCCCTTGGTGGCCCTGTGCTGGCGCAGCCATGGTGCCCCAGCCCCTGGGCAGGCCCAGCCCAGGCCAGGAGCATTGCGGCTGGGAAGGGCCCCTGTGCCGTGGTGCCCACAGCAGCCTTGGGGCTCTGTGCCCCATGGCCTCCCTGCTGGGCAGCCTCTGCCAGCTCCTGCAGAGCCCCTGGCACCTGTGGAGCTGCACAGACAGCCCAGCCCCGGGCTCTGCCAGCCTCTGGGCCAGCAGAGAGGCCAGCCAGGGCTGGCCATGGCCGGGAACAGGCCCTGAGCCCCGCAGGACGATGGAGCTGGGCCACAGCCAAAGTCAGCCCAGGGCAAAGCTGGGCTCAGCAGCCAGGGCTGCCAAGGGCTGGGGACAGAGGCTGGCGGTGACAAATGTCCTGGGCCCCCTGCCTGCTCTGTACATGCCAGCAAGGGCACAGAGCAGCCTCCTCTCTGGGCCACTTGCCTCTTTTCAATGCCTTGCACAGGCGCTGGCCCTGCCCCACAAGGCCTGGCCTGAGTCCTGCCCCTGCCCACTCAGCCAGGCTGAGATGGACACTGATGGTGTCTGTGCCAGGCTCTCTGAGCCCAGCCCAGCTCCCTGCAAGCTCTGCCAGCTGCCCTGAGCTCTGGCCAGCACCAAGGGCCTCTCCCCAGCCCAGCCCAGCCGCCTCTGGCCCCACAGCTCTGCTCAGCCCAGGCTGCTCTGGCCACTGGCCCCACAGCCTCAGCCCCTGGCAAGGGCACAGCAGCAGCTGCAGCTGCCACAGGACTCAGCCCCAGCCATGGCAGAAGGGGCTTGGCCAAGGCCAAAGGAGGCTCCCTGGCTGCCCTGCTCCCCTCTGGCTGAGGTGCTGAGAGCTCTGCAGGCCCTGCTGCCATCCCATCTGCCCAGAGCAGCACAAGAGCCCCAGCCTTGGGGCCCTCCAGAGCTGCTCCAGGCCCAGGGCCCATGCCAAAGCTGGGGCAGTGTCCTAGATTGCCAAACAATGTGTTTTCTATTTGCCATCTGTGAGAGGTGGGCCAGGTATTATCTGGTAATTGGGCATTTTTTCTTTGTCTCTTCCACACACCAATCCTCCCTCTGGGGAGACATCTGCTGTTAATGGGCTATTGAATGTCACTGCATGACTGATAACAATTACATCATCCCACTGTGAGATGCTCCACCCAGAGGGAGGAGCCAAGCATTCCTCACTGGCTATAATCTGAGATTTTGGGATATCCGAACAGCCTGTCCACTGGATTCCCAGAGGAGCAGCTGCCCCTTCCACTGGATTGCCAGAGGAGCAGCAGCCTTCTCCACTGGATCCCTAGAGGAGGGCCAGGCCCATCTACACCACCACTGGATCTTCTGAGGAAGACTACACCCTTCTACAGGATCTCTGTTCCAACAGACCCACACCTGTCTGCAGGAAGACTGCAGAAGGACTGCAGCCACCATTTTAATTGCACTGCTGCCAACACCCTGACCCACAGGGTGTCAGGTCGTATTCCGACTCTGTCAGTGTTGTTTTGTATTACTGTATCGTTGATTTTATTTTTATTTTCTTCTCTAATAAAAAACTGGTATCCCTGCTCCCACATCTGTGCCTGAGAGCCCCCTTAATTTCAAAATTGTAACAATTTGGAGGGAAGGCATTTACATTTTCCATTTCAGGGCTGGCTCCTGCCTTCATTAACAGACACCTGTCTTTTCAAACCAAGACAAGGGGAAGGGTTCAAAGCCTCAGCTATAACACAAATAAAGTTTGAAGGAGCAAATAACATAGGAATTGGGGATGTTCGATTAGTTCCAGAAGTAGGGTGAATTTTATCAGGACGGGATTTACAGGTGCAGTTTTACAATGGAGTGCTCCCAGAGAAAGGGAAAATGGTAGTTAAGCTTCTCCAAAGGAAGAGAATGAGGAGAAAATTCATGAGACGGTGTGGGCAAAACTGAAAAACCGAGGTAAATTAAACCTGAAACCTATAGTAATAGAAATAGTTAATGAAAACCATCCAGTTTGGGTACCACAATATCCACTCTCCCTGGAGGGGAGACAAGGACTATGGCCAGTGATCCAGGATCTGCTTGAGCACAGAACCTTAGAGCCATGTATGTTCCTCCATAATACACCCATATTACCAGTAAAGAAGTCAGATGGGACTTACAGGCTTGTCCAAGATTTGAGAGAAGTGAACAAGAGAACAGTGAATCGGCACCCAGTGGTGCCTAGTCCCTATACACTGCTAAGTAACATCCCAGTGCTTAAGCGTGATAGACCTAAAAGATGCTTTTTGGGTGTGCCCACTGGCAGAGGAAAGTGGGTTATATTTCCCTTTGAATGGGAGAACCCTGATTCCAGGAAGAAGCAACAGCTTCAGTGGACTAGGTTACCCCAAGGGTTTTCTGAATCCCCAAACCTGTTTGGTCAAATCTAGGAGAAATACTACAACTCTTCTCCATTAAACCTGAGATAAAGCTCATCCGATATGTAAATTATTTGCTTCTCTCAGGACGGGAAGAAAAAGAAGTTTCAGAATCCACCATAGCAATGTTAAATTTTCTGGGGAGCCAAGGACTTTGAGTCTCAAAAGGTAAACTCCAATTTGTAGAGATGGAAGTAAAATACCTAGGACATGGGATTTTTCAAGGGAACTGGCTGATGAACCCTGAGAGAATAGCAGGGATAGTCTCACTCCCACAGCCAAATACTAAGAGAGAAGTTGAAAGGTTTCTAGACTTGGTGCGATATTCTAGGCTATGGATTAAATGATACATGCAGGCCAACAAGTTCTTGTATGAAAAGCTTGTAAAAGAAGAGATCAGGTGGGAAAAAGATGATGAACAAAAGTGTGAAGCTTTTTTAAGCAAAAATTAGTCAGTGCACCAGCACGGAGTCTTCCTGCCTTAGACAAACCCTTCTATCTGTTTGTGGATATTGAAAAAAGGGGTAGCACATGGAGTGTTAGCCCAGGACTGGGGAGGATCCAGGAAATCAGTGGCCTATTTATCAAAATTACTAGACCCTGTCAGCTGGGGGTGGCCAACCTGCATTCAGGCGGTGGCAGCGACCGCCCTACTTGCAGCAGAAAGTAAAAAATTAACCTTTTGGGGGAAAATTAAAGATAAATATCCCTAAATCAGGAAGGAGTATGCTGAGCCAAAAGGCTGAGAAATGGCTCACTGATTCCCATGTGCTAGAGTGTGAAGCCATCTCAATTGATAATGGTTTAGAGCTAATGGTGAGTAACCAACTCAACCCTGCCCAGCTTTTGTATGGAGAACCAGGTGAGGAACTAATACGTAATTGCCTAGAGGTTATTAACTGTCAAACTAAAGTAAGAGAGGACCTAACAGATCAACCACTGCAAGGTGGAAAACGACTGTACATCGATGGATCTTCACAAGTAATAAAGGGGCACAGGGTATCAGGGTACGCTATAGTGGATGAAGGGTTGGTAGCCATGGAAAAGAGCAAGTTACCTTCCAACTGGTCATCCCAAGCGTGGGAGTTGTATGCCCTAAAACGAGCTCTGGAAATATTGGCACAGAAAAGGGGAAAAATATATAGTGACTGAAAATACGCTTTTGGAGAATGCATACCGTTGGAAAAATTTGGAAGAGAGGGGGCTATTAAATTCAAAGGGAAAGGGACTGATTCACATAAAACTTGTTTTAGAGGTATTAGAAACCTTACAATTGCCAGAAGTAGCAGTGGTATATGTTAAAGGATGTCAAAAAAGGGTGGCTGAAGAAGCAGAAGGGAACAATTTAGCAGATTTAGATGCTAAGAATGCTGTCAAATCAGGGAGAGAAAAATTAATGATAGTATTAAGCCTGATGAGAGAAATGCAAGAAGTCCCTGTATTCAGTGGGACGGAAGAGGAAGAACTCCTCAAAATAGGAGCCAAGAAAGATAACAAAGGGAAGTGGAGATTAGCAGATGGGAGGCAAGTGTTGAATAAACCCCTGGCCAAGAAAATGCTGGAAGGCATACATGAACAACATATTGGGGTACACAAGTGCTAAGTGATCAATTTCTAAGGGACTGGGGCTGCATAGGCATTTTCAGAATAGCTGAGCAAGTCACTGAATGATGTGTGATATGTAAACAAGTGAACAAGAAAATCATGAGGAAAACACTCAGAGGAGGGCAAGAACTACCCTTATGGCCATTTCAAAACATCCAAGTAGACTTTATGGAGCTTTCCCAGGTACAATGGTGGAAACTTTTGCCAGTGATATTAGATCACTTGACTCATTGGGTAGAGGTGGTACCCACTGTGAAAGCCAGTGCCAATGTTGTGAGTAAAACACTTCTAGAATCAATCATTCCCCAGTATGGGATGGTAAGCAGGGTTGATTCAGACCAGGGAACTCATTTCACATCGAAGATATTGCAGAAAGTTGTACAGGCCTGGGGAGTGAAATGGGAATGACACACTCCATGGCATCCACAGAGTTCCAGTTCTGTTGAGAGAATGAATCAAACTCTGAAAAGAGCTCTAGTTAAGCCAATGATTGAAAAAAAGATATCATGGATAAAATATCTCATTTTAGCCTTATTATGAATTAGAACCCAATCTTGGTCAGATCTGGGGGTCTTACCTCATGAAATGATGTTTGGGTTACCCTTCCTGACCTCACCCCAGAAGGTTGCCCCCTGTGAGGAAGGGGAAACCACTGCCAAGAAATATGTTCTGTCGAGAGCACAAACCTTAGAAGGGCTAAGACATAAAGGGGCAATTCCTCAAACTACCACCCTGGATTTCAGAATCCATAAGATTAATCCTGGGGATTGGGTGATGATTAAGTCATGGAGAGATCAGCCTCTAACTCCTCAGTGGGAAGGTCCCTTTCAGGTACTGCTCACCACAGAATCAGCCGTGCAAACTGCAGAGCGGGGATGGACTCATGGCAACAGAGTCAAAGGCCCAGCAGAAGAACCCAAAGCGTGGACAATAATATCCAGGCTGGGTGAAACAAGATTGACTCTCAAGCAGAGACTGTGAGACAACCAGAAAAAGGCCAAGACACCCAGAAAGTAGAGTCAAGCTTCCACCAACCAGCTGGAGAACTGCCTTTCTGTCTTAATGGGTGAGAATTACCAGCATCTGTTGAGGGGAAGTACACAAGAGACCGTAAAAGGTAATGGGACAGCTTCTTTAGGAAAACATGACAAAGGAAGGAGGGCAAGACCGGGTTGGGCCCTTTGTTCACTACCAAGAAGGCTCCAGAGCCCTGCTGCAGGTAGCAACTCCGTAGGCATGGTAAGGTAGGGACAAAAGGCCATATCCAACCTCTGTAATTCCTCCGTTGTGTTTTAATACAACAGGGACTAGCGGGCAGGACTGAGTCAGCCTCTGTACTCACCCCAAGATACACTGACTATGGGCAGCAGCCACATAGGCGCGGTAGATGGGAGTCAAAGCCATACTGGACCTCTGTGATGCCCTTTTGTCCATTCCAAATGACTGTGTCTAAGGAAAACCTGGGATTTTTTTCTTCTGTTCTCACTGTCCTTGCCCACATCAACAGATGCTGGTATGACTCATTCACCAGAGAGAGAAATTTTTTTACTTAATTGTTTGAGCAAAATGACTCCTAGAAAAAGTAAAGGGGGGTTTGTTATAGATGAGTAGTCCTACGGTTGACTCTCACAATTATGGGGTGAATATTAAGTATATGTTAAGAGAAGTTGTGTAGATGTATAGTTATATTTCCCCTCCCCCTTGCATTGTCATCACAGGATGGCCTCAGTAGTCAGGGCATTTGGGAGGGTGGGCTTGTTACTATGGCAGCACCTGACCTCCAATCAAGCTGTAAGAAAGTGATCTCCACCACTGGACAGCGAAGAAGGAGTCGATTGACAAGACTTTGAGAGGGGCTAGAGGTATAAAAGACAGAACATCCATTTTGTAGATGAGCACCTGGTGACTGAATGCTTTCCTCCCAGCACTGTGTTCTTTTCTTTATTCAGTCTTCTGTTGTATTTTGATAAGATCTTAATAAACCATTCAATATTTTCAAAGTGAAAATTGCTTCTCACATGAGGTTGGGGAATGTGAGGCAAAGTTTGTCCACACTGGGTCAGCTCCAAGGTACAACTTCTCTGACCTGGCCAGACCTCCTAATGTGCGGCCCTACACCGATATCAATCACAGAATGCTGCAATCACCTCTTCTCTAAAGAGAATATTAATAAAATACACCCTTTAAAATAGGAATATATCTTTCATAGAACCCCTTCGAAATATTTCCCCATAACAGCAGCAGGAATCCTTCCTGATGAACTGCCCCAGACCGGAGGGAAATCCAGGCAGAACCATGGTTTGTCAGGACTTGCTTGATCTTAATGAGCCTTGAGGTGCATTTGGAGCTGAGCCCTGGAACCTCAGGGCCTGAGAGATTGCACAAACCTTTGCAGGAGTCAAAATCATAAGAAAACCCCATAGTGTCTCAAAGCATTAATGAGTACAAATGAGGTCCCTCCCCAACACAGGCTCCTCATGGACTCCTTGGAGGAGAGAACTGGAGGCCAGGATAGCACAAAAAAAAAACCTCTCAGAGATTCAGTGTGGAATGCAAAACCCAAAGTACCTTTAAAAACCTTGAGTATCTCAAAGTATTAATGAGCCCCACTGGGTGTCAGTACAAAGCTCTCAAGGGACTCATTAAAGCAGATAATTGGGGCTATGATTACACAAACCTCTCACAGAGTCTGTACCAAAAGGGAAACACCAAGTAGCTAAAAAGCAGAAGTACTATGAAGTATTAATCAGTCCCACTGAATGTTGCTACTGACAAAGCCTCTCCAGGGACTAATTAAAGCAGATAATTGGAGGCCATGACTGCAAAAAGCTATCAGAGACTCCAAGGCAAAAGCCAAACCCAAAGTCCTTTGAAAACCCTGCAGTCCCTGGGAGCATGAAGGAGCCCCCAGGGCCATTGCTGAGCAAGGCTCCCCAGGGACTCCTTCCAGCAGATCCTTGAGGCCACTGGCATGTGGGCTAGGGGGGATGCTGAGGGCAGGACAAGGGGCTGCCAGTGGCCAGCCTGGCTGGGGCTGTGCCAGGAGGCCCCAGTGCCTCAGGACAAGGTGTCTCCTGCCAGCCCTTGGTGGCACAGAGCCTGCTGTGCCCCAGGGTACCAAGCCTTGGCTTCTCTTTGTCCCCACCTGTCATCACTGCCTGCAGTTCTCTGCTCTGCCTGGGGCCTGGGGACATTTTCTCAGTCGTGTCCCTCACTGGGACCCATTAAAAGTGCAAGAAACTTTGGAGTGTGATTGTGACTTGTAGTTCTGCAGAGGTTTCTTCAGCTGCCTCTCAGGGACTGATGTTCAGGGCCTGAGCACAAAGCCCCAGAGGCTCATTAAAGTCCTTGTGCTGTGGCTGTGCTGCTGAGCTGGGCTGGGCTCCTGGCACAGAGGCAGCTCCTGGGAACCAAGAAGAGCTTGAAAAGCACATTTCTCTTGCTGAGCAGCTCTTCTGCCAGCCCAGCAGGGCTGGGGCACTGCCTGCAGCCAGCCCAGGCACAGCACAGAGGCACAGAGAGCTTCAATCAGTCAGGGCTGGGAAGGTGCTGAGAAGTGCCTGGGGCAGAATCCCTGCCAGCCCTTGGCACAGGAACCTCTGGCTGCAGGACAATGCAGCTGCAGCTCCTGCAGCCATCTCCTACAGCTGGAACATCCCAATGCCTACAGACCCTGTGAGTACATTCTCTGATTGTCTCTTGTGCAGAGCAGCCAGGGGTGCCCAGGGCTGTCCTGCAGAGCAGGCTCCTGCAGCCCAGGGCGCTGTGCTGGGGCAGGGACTCTGCTGCCTGCCAGGGACAGCTCTCAGCCGGCCCGGGGAGCTGCTCCCAGCGCTGGGGAGAAGCTGTGGGGGGAAGGAGCCACCCTGAGCAGGGCAGGTGCTGCTGCTGAGAGGGGATGGCTGGGGCAGGGCTGCTCCCAGCTCCAGACCAGCCTGGGCACAGCTCTGGAGGACACTTCCCATAGAAGGTAAGCCTGGGATTGCTGTTATAGATCAGGAGCTTTCCTGAGAGTGTTTTCAATTTCCTACTTGGAACAGGATGGGAAAGTTGGGGTGATGACAAAAAGATTTTTGCATTTTCTACATTTTTATGTATTCATAGCTCTCTAAGTTACTATTATATTTGTAAAAAACTATTATCCTTGCTTAACTTTAATAAACTCTTAATTAACTCTATTAAACTACTGTTATATACTATGAAAACTTTTATCCTTAAAAAACTCTAGTATGTTTCCTTACTTTATTTTAAGATTTTAGAACAAAAACCTGACTGTCTAAATATATTCCTGAAATACTGTATAGCGTTATTCTCTTATATAGTCCTGATATACTAAACAGTCTTATAGGAAGAGGACTTATAGGAACTCTTTTTTTTTTTTTTTTTAACCTGAATATGAGCAGTCATTACAAAAAGTGAAGGCAAAGAAGCCTTGGGACCTGCTGCAATGAGTTGACCCAGGGGTGTGTAACTGGGGCAACTGAATCTGCTATTGGATGTTCCTGTTCAATATCCCAATTAATCAACCTTTAAAAATTGTTGAAATCAGGGCCTGGGTGTGCTCCATTCCCACTGGGACACCTGGAAGCTTCCAAGAAAGGTCTGGTTTTTACTCTATTCTTCTAACACTGTTGCAAGGGTTTATTTCTCTTTTGATTATAGGTAACAGGGGGATGAGAGAAGCAGCAGAGGAATTGTAATCCCAGAATCCCAGAACATTCTGAGTGGAAAGGGACACAGCAGGATCATCAAAGGAATGTTTGAACATTTACAGAGACTCCAGAACTGTCACTTTGGGTGGTCAGTCTCTCTGCTGGGAGCCTCCCAAAGGGCCCTCAGCCACTGCTCAGCCCTGGACAGCAGCAGCATCACCTCTGCAGGGCCCAGCAGGGCTCTCCTGAGCTGCCCTTGCCCACCCGCAGCCAGAGCCTGCCCCAGGCAGGGCCCTGCACACAGGCAGGTTTCTGTAGGGCCGGGGCGAGGGCACACAGGCTGGGATGGGCTCTGTGAGCGCTGGCAGGGACAAGGCTCCTCTCAGGAGGGAATGTCCAGGCCCAGGGAGATGCTCAGGGAAGGAGAGGGGGCTGAAGAGAGCAGTGCTGGGGGCAGGAGGGCACTGTTGGTGTGTGGCAGGTGCCGGGCACAGCTGGGCACGGGAACACTGTCCTGAGTGCCCGGCTGTCTCTGCCCTGCCCTCTCAGGCACAGCACCACAACATCTTCTCTTCTTTCTGCACTGCCCTGGTATTGTCACTGTGATCTGCTGCTCTCAGGGAGGCTCTGGCATTTGCAGCAGCTGAGTCAGGCACTGCCCTTGGCATTCCTGCCAGGCAGAGGTGCCCATGGGAATGGGGTGTCCAAGCTTCCCTGGCACCTGTGGGGCTGTGGGCAAAGCAGTCCATGGGAAAGGGGAATGAGCTGAGCCCCCTCGCTGAGATCCCATCATGGGCACAGCCGGGGATCTCCTTGCTGTGCCCCTGCATGCTCTGAGCTGCCCTCCTGGCTGCAAATCTGTGCCAGAGCCTCTGGGAGTTCCCTGAATGTCCCCCGGGGAAGGGCAGAGCTGCCAGAGCTGAGGAAATGCTGCTGGGTTTGCTAAGGGAGCCGTGAGTGTCCTTGGCACAAGGGGGTGCTGAGACCTTGCCCAGAGACCTTTAGAGAGGGTGAGACATTCAGGGATCCCTCTGCTTGGGGCAGGGTCTGCTTTATCCCAGGCTGACCCGGGAGTGTGATTGTGCCCTGATTGCAGCCAAAGGCGCAAAGCCAGGGCAGTTGGGAACAAGCCCATGCAGCCCCTCACCTTCTCTGAGCCACAGGGAATCCTTTGCCTCTCCCATCTCTCAGTGGCAAACTCTGAGTGCAGCAGGAATGCTGGGGATTTCTGACCTCAGAGAGCTAGAAATGATGTGTGGGCAGGAAAAACATTCCTAAATACAACTCCTAATATTCTTTAGAAGTGTGAGCGCAGATGCTACCAAGCCTTTCTGCATTAGGAGTGATTCCCCTGACAAATCCTGAATAACTAGCCTTGTTCCTCTGCCAAGTGGCCACAAACCCAGGGCAGTGGAGAAGGGATGGCTCCTCGAGAGGTCCCACACACTGGCCTGGCTGCTCCTGGCACACTCAGCCAGCACAACTGGAGCTCAGGCACGGACCTGGGTGAAAGATTTCCCAGAGCAGGAACAAGGCTGGGTGAGTCCCAGCGGGACAGTCTGCAGGGAATGGCCCAGGTTTGGCTCAAAGCATCCTCTGCTGACTTGTCACTGTCCTTTCTCCATGAACAGGTGCAGCCCCAGCAAATGTCCAACAGCAGCTCCATCAGCCACTTCCTCCTGCTGGCATTGGCAGACACGCGGCAGCTGCAGCTGCTGCACTTCTGCCTCTTGCTGGGCATCTCCCTGGCTGCCCTCCTGGGCAACGGCCTCATCATCAGCGCCGTAGCCTGCGGCCAGCACCTGCACACGCCCATGTTCTTCTTCCTGCTCAACCTGGCCCTCACTGACCTGGGCTCCATCTGCACCACTGTCCCCAAAGCCATGCACAATTCCCTCTGGGACACCAGCACCATCTCCTACACAGGATGTGCTGCACAGGTCTTTTTTTTCATCTTTTTTGTTTCAGCAGAGCTTTCCCTCCTGACCATCATGTCCTACGACCGCTACGTGTCCATCTGCAAACCCCTGCGCTACGGGACCCTGCTGGGCAGCAGAGCTTGTGCCCACATGGCAGCAGCTGCCTGGGCCAGTGCCTTTCTCTATTCACTGCTTCACACGACCAATACATTTTGCCTGCCCCTGTGCCATGGCAATGCCCTGGGACAGTTCTACTGTGAGGTGCCCCAAATCCTCAAGCTCTCCTGCTCAAATTCCTACCTCAGGGAACTCGGGCTCATTGCTATTAGTGCCAGTTTTGCACTTGGTTGTTTTATGTTCATTGTTTTCTCCTATGTGCAGATCTTCAGGGCCGTGCTGAGGATCTCCTCTGAGCAGGGACGGCACAAAGCCTTTTCCACCTGCCTCCCTCACCTGGCCGTGGTCTCCCTTTTTGTTGGCACTATCATATTTTCCTACCTGAAGCCCCCCTCCATCTCCTCCCCATCCCTGGATCTGGCAGTGTCAGTTCTGTACTCGGTGGTGCCTCCAGCCCTGAACCCCCTCATCTACAGCCTGAGGAACCAGGAGCTCAAGGCTGCAGTGTGGAGACTGATGACTGGATGCTTTCAGGAACATTAAACTGCTGGACACTTTCTGCAAATCACTTGTAATAAAAGTCATCTTTGATACTTATTGTTGGTTTAGTTGTAGAGTTTTTCCCTTTGTTTTACTTTTTTCATATGATTTCAAATAAATGTCATTGTTTGTGCCATGTCTCATTTTGTTTCCCTCCACCTTCCCTGTGGCCACAGACTGTGTCACTGAACGGCTGCCCTCTTGGTGGCTTTAAAGGAACTAAAGGAACTCCCATTAAATAGGAAAATTTTCTACAGAGATGCCCTTTTGTTGCCTTCTCTGGAGCTGCAGCAGCAATGTCTGTGTGCAGAGCTGGGGGTAGATCAGTGCTGGCCCAGCAGCTGTGCCCAGCAGCAGCAGCAGCACTTGGTGTTGCCAGTGCTGCTGCCATGGCCCTGCCCCGCTGCCCTGGTGGCCCTGGTGTTGCTGTAGGGCCTGAGTGCTCTCGGGGCCGGGCACAGTGCTGGGGGTGGCAGTGCCGGGGCTGCAGCAGGGACAGGCCATGGGCACTGCTGGGGCAGCGCTGACGCCTCAGGCCAGGGCCTGGGGGCTCCAGGCTCCTTGCCCAGGCTCTCTCAAGAACACACCCAGGCCAATGCTCAGCACAGAAAACCCCCGTGAGCAGCCCCAGGCTGGCCGTGGGCAGGCTGGGGGCAAACAGCATGGCTGGGGCTCTGCAAGGGCCCTGGGGGAGACGGGAAGGAGCAGCAGAGCAGGGGCTGATCCATCCCCAGTGCGCTGGACAGCCCAGGGCAGCGTCCCAGAGCGTCCTCAAGGAGCTGCCAACAACATCCCCCCTCTGCAGCCCTGGCCTCTCCCCCAGCTCACACAGGGGCCCCATCCTTGCAGGCACAGGCACGGCAGCACTGGCTCAGGAGCCCCTGTTTGCATTGCACAGAGCAGGCGGGAGCACCCCCATGCTGTTGCTGTGGGGACATCAACCTGAGGGAGCACAAATGCCATCAGCCCCTGGGGCCAGCAAGGGCTGGGGGACACCAGGGAAAGCACTCAGCTTTGTCCTGGCCTCTGCAGTCAGCCAGAAAGTTTGTTCCCATCAGCTGGGAGTTTCCTGTGCCACTGCAGACGCTGTTGCTCAGAGCCAGGGCTGCCTGGCAGCCACCCCCAAACTGCCCTGAGCATTTCCTTGGCTTCACCTCTGATTTCTTTCCTCTTTACTGATCCAGATTTCTTCCTCTTGCCCAGCCCTATTTTGTCCCCTGCAAACAGCCCATCCCTGTTTGCCCTTTCCTCTCTGGCCCCACTCCCCATTGCAGTTCCTGACTTGGCCCCATGGGAACGGCCCTTGGGGAGCAGGATCATCCTCCAAGTGCTGCAGCAATTGTCTGCAGGCTCCTGCAGTGCCCCGTGCTGCTCCCTTGCCAGAGGCAGCCCAGGCCAGGGGGGCCCATCTGGGCTGCTGTGTCTGCCTGTGGGGCTCCCTGTTCTGGGCCATGAGGAGGAGCTGCAGAGGCTCTGCAGGACTGACAGGATGGGCTTTGGGGCTGGGAGGAGAAGCTGAGTGACCTGGGCGGCTGGAGCTTCTGGAGAGGAGGCCAGGGCTCATCCTGCAACGGCTCCAAGAGTGGTTTCAGAGAATCCCAGAATCTGCAAGTTTGGAAAAGACCTTGGAGATCATCAAGTCCAACCTGTGCCCTGACATTGCCTTGTCTCCCCTGAGCCTATTCTTCTCCAGGATAAACAACTGCAGGACTCTCAGCCACTCCTCACAGGACTTGTTCTCCAGGCCCCTCCCCAGCCTTGTTGCCATTCTCTGGACACGCTCCAGCCCCTCCATGTTTTTCCTGAATTCGGGGTCCCAGAACTGGGCACAGCACTCGAGGTGCTGCCCAACCAGTGCCCAGCACAGGGCAAGAATCACTGCCCTGCTCCTGCTGGCCACACCATTCCTGATGCAGGCCAGGAGCCATTGGCCTTCTTGGCCACCTGGGCACACTGCTGCCTCATGTCCAGCCTGCTGTCCAGCAGTCCCTGCAGGTCCCTTTCTGCCTGGCTGCTGTCCAGCCACTCTGTCCCCAGCCTGTAGCGCTGCAGGAGTTGTGGCCTGTCCTAGGGTGACGTTATGATGCTTGTATCCCCATTTGTGTGCTCTGTTTATGCTGGATATTATGTTCTGTGCCTTCAAGACTGGCTCTGAAGAGTGAATGTTTTGTTTTGGGTTTTGTTATCAGCCCGCTCCCCCACGGCTGGCGGGACACAGAGACAGGGAGTACACAGCGCGGCTTTTGCTTTTTGCTGGGCTTTTTGCTTTGCTCTTGCTCTGGCTTCTGCTTGCTCCTGCTTCGCTCTTGCTTTTGCTTCTGCTCATTAGCTAGTTTAGCTAAGCAGTCCAATTTTTTTTTTCCCTGGACTGTTTTTTTCTTTTTCTTTTTCCCTTTTTTTTTTTCCTTCCCTTTTTGGAACTACTTGAACCTGCTCTGGACTGGGACCTGGAAACACCGAGAGCTTGCACCTCATGGCTTGTAGCAGCCATCCCCAGCACCGGAGGGACTGACAACAGAGCAACCACCCCCCAAGAGAGACTTTCTGAATTTGTCATCCTTTTCAGAGTGGTGAAGGAGTGTTATCATCTGGTATTGTTCATTCTGTGTGCTGGGGGTGCTGTGCCTGTTAAATAAACAGGTTCTTTCCACTTCTCTCCGAGGAATCCTTCCCAAACCGGTTGGAGGGAGGGGCTGTGTGGGTTTGCTTTCTGGAGGGGCCTCCTTTTGCAGGTTTTCTCCCAAATTTGCCCTAAACTAGGACACACTTCCAACATTGCCAGTTATGACAGACTGGAGGAGATTGTTGGCTGCAAACATTTTGTGTGTGGGGGAGGAAGGGGCAGATCCAGCCTTGCCCTGCCCTGCAAGCCCAGCACTGGGTGCCCTGGAACCCCAATCCCCCCAGAGCCTCTATCCCAGCCCAGCAGTGTCTGCTAGGCCCTGGCACAGCACAGGCAATGCTCCACAGCCACCTCTGCAGCCCCCAGCCCAGCTCCTGAGGGACCAAATGAGCCCAAGCCCCACCTGGGGGAAGGGCCCTGGATGGCCAAGGGGTATTGAAGGCTGAGCACAAGGCAAGCACACATCTTGACCCATCCTCCTCTTGGAATTTCCATCTGAACACCTCAGGAATCAAGGAGTTGGTAGCTGTGTGTGTGTTTCTCTGTATCTTTTTTGTCTTTCTCTCTTTCTGTGTCTTCTTTTTCTCTTTCTGTGCTCCTGCAAATTTTGATTAACATTAACCTGGACAGGCCTAGAGTTTGTGAAGTTGAATGGGCCAAGTCAATGTTTTGAGAAGTGTTTTTTGTTGATTGAATGTTTGTCGTAGTTTGACATGAGAAGAATTTTAAAAAGTAATACAAAACTTGTTGTGTAACTGACAATCTGTTAAACCACTAAGATGCTGAACACACCTCTGTGAAACAGAGATGTTAAAGATGAAAAACCCAGGAACCTCCTCTTTCTTTTCCAGTCAACAAAGAAGCAGTGGCCCCGGCCCCAGCCCCCATCTCAACCAAACCAAACCAAACCACACCAAACCAAACCAAGCAACCCTGCCTTGGGCTGAGCCCCTTCCCCCCTCCCCAGGCTGCCCCCTCCCATCGGCCCCATTCTAACCAAACCAAACCCCAACAACTACCAAACAGGAAAACAAAAGAGGCTACAAAACCCCAACCAGAACAAAGCCAGCCACAGCTATTAAAATCTTACCATCAAGCCCCCTCCCCCCAACACAATTCAAACTGAAAACCCCTACAGCCTACAACCCATACAAAGTAACCCTACAACTAAAATTAAACACAAAAAACCCCTAAAACCAACCATAAAACCAATCCCAACACAACTTCCACCACAAGTTACTGGCGGGTAAAGTGATAACCCTTGCAATACTTTAATCCTCCCTCAAATAAAAGAAAAACTAAATACAAGCATATTTAAAAAACAACATAAAACCATCAAAGTTAGTAAAGAAGAAATTTAATCCCCAAAAAATTAAGAAAAACACCTTCAAACTAAAATCCTCTTATGAGCTATAAAGAAAAAACTCTTTTTCTATATAACAAATAAAAAATTAAAAACCCAAAATATTTAAATTATTATCAAACAATATCAAACAAAAACCTTCCAACTAAGATAAAAAATGTTAAATTACCTGTAATTTCATCAAATGTTTAAACTGAAAAAAAAAAAAATCCTGTGCCTCCAAGGAAAGATCTCTATTCTGAGAGATAAAAAAAAAATTAAAATAAATAATAAAAATATTTACGTTTAAACAATTCATCTTAAAACGAATACCCCATAAGTTGACATGGCCCATCAACAAGCTGAAAAAAAGCTTGTAGCAAAAAAAACAACTTCACAATAACAAAGTTCCCCAGAAAACTGTTGTCTATGACAAAATTAAGAACCAGAAAAAAACTATTATTTCCTCTGGAAAAAAAATCTCCATAACCTTAAAAAGAGAAAGTTGTCTCACTTTACTTTAAGTAAACTAAAAAAAAGACTGTTCTAGAAAAAGCAAATTAACTAGAAATTTTTAATTTAGTTTCTTTACATTGTCAGTAAAAGAAAAAAAAGTTGTTAAGAAAAAAAGTGTTCCAAAGAGTCTATTTTATTTGTTACTACCTTTTTTCTTCCAGTAAATTTCAATAAAATTTTCTTTATAGCCTTTTAAATGTTTAAGCCTATTTACCTTTCTCCTAATCCTATCTCACAACAAAATAAATACATAAATATTTAGCCAACGATAAAACCCACCACACTCATCAACACATTAATTAAAAAATCTCAAAATTAGAACAATCTTAAACAAAAAACCAAAACCACGACAATGTCATTATAAAACTTTTGCCAAAGTTTCTCTGATTTTCTAAAGTTGCCAGTAATGACTGTTTTATTGTTTTGAGCTCCTGAGAATCTCTTGATGGTATTTCCCCAGTGCATCCAACTCAGGGTACACAAATAATGGTAATACCTTTTCAATGTCTCCTTCAGAGACGTGTTTGGAGAATGGGAGTCAGGGCTTGTGTGTCCTGCTTGGCACAGCCCAGGCAGGGCTCTCCCAGCCCCATTCCACACTCCATTTCCCAGCTGGAGCCGCTGGTGCCTCTGAGTTGTGCTGCCCCAGCCCCAGGGACGCTCTCCTTGTCTGCCCATTCCCCCACGGGCTCTGGCCAGGGATGGCCTCAGTGGGGGCTGCTGACATCCTCAGCAACTTGGAGGCTGCTGCTGAATTGTCCTGCTGCAGAGGCTTGTGCAGCCTGCAGCTCTTCAGTGCAGGAATTCCGTGTCCCAGGGCTCACGAACATTCAGACACCTGAACAAGCCAAGCCTCTGGGAATAATTTAGGATTTCAAATCTTTTGTGGTTAGACAGATTACAGAATACACCACAGATTCCAGCAGTGTATTCAAACTGAATATATTTGATTTAAAAAGACAGTGAGAAATGATTTCTTTATTCCTGATAAGGTTTTTTTTTCCTGTTAATACATTGATATGTGCAATCTCCAATTGACACTGAATCCAAGCACCTCCTCATGCAGTTTGAATAGATATGAAAATCAAGACCCTTCATGGCTGACAATCAATCAGACTCTGTCCCTCCCCCCACCCCACCATTTCCCCCATCCAAGGCCTGGCACTCAGAGCAGCCTTGTGCAAATCTGAGCTCCCTCCAGCCCAGGCTGCACCTGCAGCTTTCAGCTCCTTGCCTCCAACTCCCACCTGCTTTCCTTGCAGAAGGAGCTGCCCCAGACACAGAGGGATGGTCATTTCTTGTCAGCCAACAAAGCCAAGGGAAGGCACAGCTCCATCAAATGCAAAAGTCATTCCTCTGCTGGGTATTAAATCCCCTTTCCACAGCAGACAGTCTCAGAGCAATGGAAAACACCTTCTGTGCCCAGCACAGATCCCAAGGTGCCCCCAAACCCTCCCTGCCCCGATTCTGCCCAGATTAACTCTTTGCACACACGAGTCACAGGCTGAAGTCAGGAGCTCCCTCCATGCCCAGAGGGAGGAAAAGAGAGAAAGTGGATGAAGAGCTCTCGTGTGCAGAGCCAAGGTCCATGTGCCCCTGCAGTGGGAGCCACAGCTCATCAGCTTTGTGTCCTTTGGGCTCAGGGACTGGTGACACTCAGAGGCACAGAAAGGTTTCTTGCCAACAAGCACAAGCTGAACATTGGAACAGTTTAATCACCATCACAGCTCTTCCCTCAGCTCTCTGGGATGTCCTAGCAGCATCTGACATGTCCCCTTCCTGGTGCCCTCTTATCGTAAAAGTTCCATACTGTTGTCTCCTTCATCTAAAAGTTTCATACCTCCTCAGAGCACAAACTCATTCATCATCACAAAGTAGCCAACAGACGCCAAGTACCTTCTAAACTTGTCAACCCACTCTTATATAGCACTCCTCTTCTCATTGGTCATTCTTCTCATTGGTCACAGCTGTGGCCTGTTAAAGTCAGGCCTGTTCCTAATCTTTGGTAATTGACCCAGCTGTGAGTCCTTAGGGGTGAAATTACTTTCTACACTATCTTTATTTTCTAATATTCTATCCCCCCACAGCCATGCCCAAGGGATTTCTGTAAAAGAATAGTTTTAGACAAGGACATAAGAAAAGTTAATTCCGTGATGGATATGAACACAATTAACAGGCTGACTAATGTGATACTTAATTGAAATTCGTATAGACTGGGGAACTCCCTGCAGCACAAAGCATGAAACCAGTCAGTTGAGAGGCACTTGAATGACCAGAGAGCATTTGGAGGAGGAAATCGGGGAGTAGCAGGAAGGACATAGATCCACCTTGTCTAAATGAAGAGATGTCCTTCGACATGGCCATTCAACCAGGAGAACAGGAAATGACTGATTGAAGAGGGAGAGGTAATAATAGACTGAATATTGTTGACACAACTAGACAGGAAGATCACTATTTCTCATCCTGCCGTCAGGACACTTCTAGGAAATTCCCATCCCTGGTGGGAAAACTGCTATTTCTCAACAGTCCCCAAGTGACCTAGGTAATAAAACAGTGCTTGCACATTATGAAATGTATAAGTATTGTAAATGTATGTACCTGTGCCCCTTTCCAGGCAGACATCAGCTGTGTGCCCATGAACAGGCAGTGCCACTTGTGCCCTGAGGTGCCCAGCTGGGATTGCATCTCTCCGAGAGCACCTGAGGGAGAGCAGAGCACCTTGCAAGCTGCAGGTCCCTGCCAGCCCCGCAGGGCTCCTGTGCCATCAACATCTGCTCTGCTGCAGTCTGAAACAGGGCCCAGCATGGTGCTGGGATCATCAGAGAACTGAGGTGTGTGCTGGAATTCCATGGCCTCGCCATGGCGCAGCAGCCCTGCATTTGCCTCCTGCAGCCTTGCTCTCCAGCACAGCCATGGAGGCTCTGTCCCAACCCCTCCCCACCATTTCCCTCATCCAAGCCCTGGCACTCAGAGCAGCTGAGGAATGGAGTCACATCCAGGGGTGTCCCCAGGGCTCAGGACTGGGGCCAGGTCAGTGAAATCTCTTTATTGCTGATCTGGATGAGGCCATCGAGGGAACCCTCAGTCAGTTCCCAGGTGAGCCCAGGCTGGGTGGGAGTGTGGCTGTGCTGGAGGGCAGGAAGCTCTGCAGAGGGATCTGGACAGGCTGGAGCCATGGGCCCAGGATAATGGGATGAGGTTCACCAAGGCCAAGGGCCGGGTCCTGGCCTGGGCTCACAACCACCCCAAATCCCTGGCCGTGCCCTGTCCCTGATCACCACAGCCTGTCCTGTTTCCTTCATCCCTGCACTGCCAGGGACTTTCTGGGACAAGGGAGCTCTGCTCTGGGGATGGAGGGAGATGCAAGTGCCACCACTGGAGTGGGAACCACAACTCATCAGGTTTGTGTCCTCTGGGGATCTGCTGAGACTCAGAGGCACAGAAAGTTTTTCTTCATGGCCAACAGACCATCATAAAACAGGGCACAATTTAATACCAATCACGCTTTTCCCTGAGCTATGTGCAACGTCCCAGCAGTGTCTGATGAGTCCACCATCCACAGGTGATTTCCATACTAAAATTAATTTTAGACAAATGTGGTTCTGTGATAGCTTAAACACAATGAAGTTCTGGTATCAGGATGTTTGTCCTGGAGTGGGGGCAAAACAGCTCGAGCAATTCCTGATTTGCAAAGCTGTCAGTGATGGATGGAGAAGGGAGCTCAGGCTGCTCTTGGTGTTGAGGAAATGCTGAAACCAGCCTGACTCATTTCATCTCCTCCTGTCCTGGCTGATCTTCCCTCTTTCCCCTTCCACCCATTGGCTTTTGTCTCCCACCAGGCCCCCCGGTGAAGAGCCTGGCTCTGTGTTCTCCAGCACCTCCTGGCTGGCACTGCCAGGCTGGGATGAGGAGCCCCTCAGCCTTCCCTGCTGCAGGCTGGACAAGCCCAGCTCCCTCAGCCTCTGCTCACAGCCCAAGGGTTCCAGCCCCACCTTGGAGGCCCTTCCCTAACCCTGCTCTAGCTGCCAGACATCTTTCCTGCCCTGGGCAACCCAAACCAGGCCACAGTGACCTGGATAATCCACGGCCTTGATGTCCTGCTCACACAGCCCTGGCCCCTCTTCCCCATGTCAGGCTCTGGGGTGGATCCTGTGGAACATCCTTTGCTGGAGGCTGTGGCTCCAGGTGGACCAGGGGGATACTGGGGGACAGGGACCCCGCTGGGCATGAACAGTATTGGACTTGTTGGGAGAAACTGTGAGGGGCAGCTGGGGTGGAGTGACCAACCCAGTGACCTGACACAGCCCTCCTGGGATGTCACACAGCCCCTCTGTGATGTCACAGCCTGCTCTGTGATGTCACAGCCCATTTTTTAATGTCACACACCTGGTCTCTGATGTCATAGCCTGCTCTGTTATGTCATTGTCTGCTCTGTGATGTCATAGTCTGCTCTGTGATGTCACACAGGCAGTCTATGATGCTGTAGCTGTGTGATGACCTCACATACCCCACTCTGTGATGTCATAACCCACTCTGTGACCTCATGTTCCCAGATGATCAATTGCCTCCACCAGGTGAGCTGACACCTGGAGCTTGTTCTCCAAAACCCCAGGCCTATGGAAACCACACAATGCCCATTGTGTCAGAAGGGGAACTGGGAGTTCACCAGCCTCAGTGTCCTGCCAGCTCAGCCAGGCCCACTGGGACATTGGGGTCCACGACCACCAGGGACCACCAGAGAGACCCCCAGGACAGAAGAGTGCATAAAGGGGTAAAGGGGAGGGAAAATGTGTTAATGATTTTGGGGAAATGATTATCAGATGTGTGTTTAGTCCAGCACAATCAATGAATATGTGTGCAAAATGCAGAAAATAAACAGAAACTTTCCTGTACTCAGCACGCACAGCTTTGGGAGGAGCTCTCCCCCGTGCATCCGGCTGAATAAAGAATGCTGCTTTCTAATGCTACATTGCTCTTAAGGAGTTTTCTGTTTTAGTGAATTTTTGGTAGCACTCCCACTGCCTTGGAAAGCTCTGTCTCCTGCTGTTCACAAACAGAGAAGGGCTGGTGGCAGATGTGGGGGTCGGAGGCTGCTGGGGCACAGTGACCATGAAATAATCAAGATTTCAATGTCATGTGAGAGAAGGAGGGGCAGCAACAAAACCTCTACCCTGGAATTAGGAATGGCAGACTTTGGCATGTTTAGGATGCTGATTTGGGGAGTATTGAATCAGGTACTGATTCTTTAAAGGGAAACAGCCCTTAAAAACAAAGGGGTCCAGGAATGATGGACACATTTCAAGAAAGTAATCTTTATGGGGAAGGAGCAGCCTTTCTCAGTGTGGCAAAAGATGAGCTGGTGAGGAAACTGACTGTCCTGGCTGCCCAAGGAGCTTTTGTGAGAACTCAGGGGAAAAAATGGAGCAGCAACTCATGAAGTGTGTAAGGATGTTGTTAGGTCATGCAGAAAGAAAAGCTGAGAGGTGAAAGCTCCATTAGAACTTAACCTGGTGGCTTCTGTAAAAAGAATAAAAATGTATTTATAAAAAAATTTATAGCAATAGGAGGGAGAAGAAGAACCACTACTCTTTATTGGATGCAGTGGAGAATATAGGAACAAAAGGAAAAGGCTGAGCTACTTAACCTCTCATTTGTCTCAATTTTCAATATTAGGACAGGTTGTCCTCAGGACAAGTGTTCTCCTGCACTGGTAGATGGGCACAAGGAGCAGAACAGTGCCCTGGAATCCAGTAGGAAGCAGTTGGGGACCTGCTGAGCCACTCAGATGCTCACAGGTGTATGGGATCAAATGGGATCCATCTCAGGTGATGAAAGAGCTGGTGGATGAGCTCCCCAAGCTGCTCTCCATCATTTACCATCAGTCCTGGCTCACCAGGGAGGTCCCAGAGCACTGGACGTGCCAGTGTGAGCCCATCCCCAGGAAGGGCTGGAAGGACGATCTGGGGAACTCCAGGCCTGTCAGCCTGACCTCGGTGCCCGGCAAGGATGTGGAACAGATCACCTTGAGTGCCATCACAGGGCACCCACAGGATGCCCGAGGGATCAGAGCCAGCCAGCGTGGATTACAATATCTGCATTGATGATCTGCATGAGGGGATTGAGTCCACCATCAGCAAATTTGCAGATGACACCAAGCTAGGTGTGAGTGTTGATCTGCTGGAGGGTAGGAGGGTTCTGCACAGGGCCCTGGACAGGGTGGATCCCAGACTGAAATCCAGCAAGGTGAGGTTTAACAAGTCCCAGTGCCAGGTCCTGCACTTTGGCCACAACAACCCCTGCAGCACCACAGGGTGGGGACAGAGTGTCTGGACAGCAGCCAGGCAGAAAGGGAGCTGCAGGGACTGCTGGACAGCAGGCTGGACATGAGGCAGCAGTGTGCCCAGGTGGCCAAGAAGGCCAATGGCTCCTAGCCCGGATCTGGATTTGGTAGCCAGCAAGAGCAGGGCAGTGATTCTTCCTCTGTGCTGCTCACCCCTGGTTGGGCAGCACCTCGAGTGCTGTGTCCAGTTCTGGGCCCCCCAATTGAGGAAGGACGTGGAGGGGCTGGAGCGTGTCCAGAGAATGGCAACAAGGCTGGGGAGGGGTCTGGAACACAACTCCTGTGAGGAGCAGCTGAGGGAGCTGGCGTTGTTTATGCTGGAGAAGAGGAGGCTGAAAGAAGACGAGGCAGTGTCAGGGAACACATTCTAATTGATGATCTCCAAGATCTATTCCAACCTTGCTGATTCTGGGATTCTCTGAAACCACCCTTGGAGCAGTGGCAGGATGAGCCCTGGGCCTCCTCTTCAGAAGCTCCAGCAGCCCAGGTGCCTCAGCTTCTCCTGCCAGCCCCAAAGCCCATCCTGTCAGTCCTGCAGAGCCTCTGCAGCTCCTCCTCACTGCCCAGAACAGGGAGCCCCACAGGCAGACACAGCAGCCCAGATGGGCCCCCCTGGCCTGGGCTGCCTCTGGCAAGGGAGCAGCAGGAGGCACTGCAGGAGCCTGCAGACAATTGCTGCAGCACTTGGAGGATGATCCTGCTCCCCAAGGGATGTTCCCATGGTGCCAAGTCAGGAACTGCAATGGGGAGTGGGGCCAGAGAGGAAAGGGCAAACAGGGATGGGCTGTTTGCAGGGCAGGGAACAGGGCTGGGCAAGAGGAAGAAATCTGGATCAGGAAAGAGTAAAGGAAGCAAAGGTGAAGCCAAGGAAATGCTTAGGGCAGTTTGGAGGTGGCTGCCAGGCAGCCCTGGCTCTGATCAACAGCATCTGCAGTGGGACAGGAAACTGCCAGCTGATGGGAACAAACTTTCTGGCTGACTGCAGAGGCCAGGACAAAGCTGAGTGCTTTCCCTGGTGTCCCCCAGCCCTTGCTGGCCCCAGGGGCTGATGGCATTTGTGCTCGCTCAGGTTGATGTCCCCACAGCAACAGCATGGGGGTGCTCCCGCCTGCTCTGTGCAATGCAAACAGGGGCTCCTGAGCCAGTGCTGCTGTGCCTGTGCCTGCAAGGATGGGGCACCTGTGTGAGCTGGGGGAGAGGCCAGGGCTGCAGAGGGGGGATGTTGTTGGCAGCTCCATGAGGACACTCTGGGACGCTGCCCTGGGCTGTGCAGCGCACTGGGGATGGATCAGCCCCTGCTCTGCTGCTCCTTCCCATCTGCCCCAGGGCCCTTGCAGAGCACCAGCCATGCTGGTTGCCCCCAGCCTGCCCACGGCCACCCTGGGTCAGCTCATGGGGGTTTTCTGTTCTCAGCACTGGCCTGGCCGTGTTCCTGAGAAAACCTGGGCAAGGAGGCTGGAGCCCCCAGGCCCTGGCCTGAGGCGTCAGCGCTGCCCCAGCAGTGCCCATGGCCTGTCCCTGCTGCAGCCCCGGCACTGCCACCCCCAGCACTGTGCCCGGCCCCGAGAGCACTCAGGCCCTACAGCAACACCAGGGCCACCAGGGCAGCGGGGCAGGGCCACAGCAGCAGCACTGGCAACACCAAGTGCTGCTGCTGCTGCTGGGCACAGCTGCTGGGCCAGCACTGATCTGCCCCCAGCTCTGCACACAGACATTGCTGCTGCAGCTCCAGAGAAGGCCAAAAAAGGGCATCTCTGCAGAAAACTCTGCTGGGAGATCCTTTAGTTCCATTAAAGCCACTGAGAGTGTAGCCCCTCATTGACACAGTCTGTGGCCACAGGGAAGGTGGAGAGAAACAAAAAAATAAATGGCACGGACAATGACATTTTTTGATTACAATATTTAAAATGTAAAACAAAGAAAAAATACCCTTATAAGAAAAGCAATAGGAAGTATGAAAGACTACTTTTATTACAAATGATTTGCAGAAATTGGCCAGCAGTTTAATGCTCCTGAAAGCATCCGGTCATCAGTCTCCATACTGCAGCCTTGAGCTCCTGGTTCCTCAGGCTGTAGATGAGGGGGTTCAGGGCTGGAGGCACCACCGAGTACAGAACTGACACAGCCAGATCCAGGGATGGGGAGGACATGGAGGGGGGGTTCAGGTAGGAAAATATTATAGTGCTGATAAAAAGGAAGAGCACGGCCAGGTGAGGGAGGCAGGTGGAAAAGGCTTTGTGCCGTCCCTGCTCAGAGGGGATCCTCAGCACGACCCTGAAGATCTGCACATAGGAAAAAACAATGAACACAAAACAACCAAGAACTAAACAAGAACAAACAGCAAGAAGCCCAAGTTCCCTGAGTTTGGAGTGTGAGCAGGAGAGCTTGAGGATGTGTGGGATTTCACAGAAGAACTGGCCCAGGACATTGCCATGGCACAGGGGCAGGGAAAATGTATTGGCCGTGTGCAACAGTTAATAGAGAAAGGCACTGGCCCAGGCAGCTGCTGCCATGTGGGCACAAGCTCTGCTGCCCAGGAGGGTCCCGTAGTGCAGGGGTTTGCAAATGGACACGTAGCGGTCGTAGCACATGATGGTCAGAAGGAAATACTCTGAACCTAGGAAGAAGATTACCAGAAAGACCTGCGCAGCACATCCTGTGTAGGAGATGTTGCTGGTGTCCCAGAGGGAATTGTGCATGGCTTTGGGGACAGTGGTGCAGATGGAGCCCAGGTCAGTGAGGGCCAGGTTGAGCAGGTAGAAGAACATGGGCTTGTGCAGGTGCTGGCCGCAGGCTACGGCGCTGATGATGAGGCTGTTGCCCAGGAGGGCAGCCAGGGAGATGCCCAGCAAGAGGCAGAAGTGCAGCAGCTGCAGCTGCCGCATGTCTGCCAATGCCAGCAGGAGGAAGTGGCTGATGGAGCTGCTGTTGGACATTTGCTGGGGCTGCACATGGGGACCTGTTCACGGAGAAAGGACAGTGACAAATCAGGAGAGTCTGCTTTGAGCCAAACCTGGGCCATTCCTTGCAGACTGTCCCGCTGGGACTCACCCACCATTTTTCTTGCTCTGGGAAAATCTTCAACCAAATCTCTGAGCTGCAGTTGTGCTGGCTGAGTGTGCCAGGAGCAGCCAGGCCTGTGTGTGGGGCCTCTCGAGGAGCCATCCCTGCCCCACTGCCCTGGGTTTGTGGCCATGTGGCAGAGGAACAAGGATGGATATTCAGGATTTTTCAGTGGAATCACTACTAATGCTGAAAGGCTTGGTACCATCCGCACTCACACTTCTGAAGAATAGCAGGAGTTGTATTTAGGAATGTTTGTCCTGCTCACACATCATTCTTCTCTCTCTGAGGTCAGAAATCCCCAGCATTTCTGCTGCACTCAGAGTTTTCCTCTGAAAGATGGGAGAGGCAAAGGATTCCCTGGGGCTCAGGGAAGGTGAGGGGCTGCATGGGCTTGTTCCCAACTGCCCTGGCTTTGCACCTTTGGCTGCAATCAGAGCACAATCACACTCCTGGGACACCCTGGGATAAACCAGACCCTGCCCAGAGCAGAGGGATCCCTGAATGTCTCACCCTCTCTAAAGGTCTCTGGGCAAGGTCTCAGCACCCCCTTGTGCCAAGGACACTCACGGCTCCCTTGGCAAACCCAGCAGCATTTCCTCAGCTCTGGCAGCTCTGCCCTTCCCCGGGGGACATTCAGGGAACTCCCAGAGGCTCTGGCACAGATTTGCAGCCAGGAGGGCAGCTCAGAGCTTGTAAAGGGCACAGCAAGGAGATCCCCGGCTGTGCCCACGATGGGATCTCAGGGAGGGGGCTCAGCTCACTCCCCTTTCCCATGGACTGCTTTGCCCACAGCCCCACAGGTGCCAGGGAAGCTTGGACACCCCATTCCCATGGGCACCTCTGCCTGGCAGCAATGCCAAGGGCAGTGCCTGACTCAGCTGCTGCAAATGCCAGAGCCTCCCTGAGAGCAGCAGATCACAGTGACAATACCAGGGCAGTGCAGAAAGAAGAGAAGATGTTGTGGTGCTGTGCCTGAGAGGGCAGGGCAGAGACAGCCGGGCACTCAGGACAGTGTTCCCGTGCCCAGCTGTGCCCGGCACCTCCCACACACCAACAGTGCCCTCCTGCCCCCAGCACTGCTCTCTTCAGCCCCCTCTCCTTCCCTGAGCATCTCCCTGGGCCTGGACATTCCCTCCTGAGAGGAGCCTTGTCCCTGCCAGCGCTCACAGAGCCCATCCCAGCCTGTGTGCCCTCACCCCAGCCCTACAGAAACCTGCCTGTGTGCAGGGCCCTGGCTGGGGCAGGCTCTGGGTGCGGGTGGGCAAGGGCAGCTCAGGAGAGCCCTGCTGGGCCCTGCAAAGGTGATGCTGCTGCTGTCCAGGGCTGAGCAGTGGCTGAGGGCCCTTTGGGAGACTCCCAGCAGAGAGACTGACCACCCGAAGTGACAGTTCTGGAGTCTCTGCAAATGTTCAAACATTCCTTTTATGATCCTGCTTTGTGTCTCCTTCAACTCAGAATGTTCTGCGATTCTGGGATTACAATTTCTGTTCTGCTTCTCTCATCCCCCAGTTTTCTGTTTTCAAAAAAGAAAAAACAAAACAAAACAAAACCCAAAACCCTAGCAATAGTGTTATAGCAGTAAAGTGTGAAACAAACCTTTATTGGAAGTTTCCAGGCATCCCAGTGGGGATAGTGCACATCTGAGCACCTGATTTCAACAATTGATTAAGGTTGATAATTCAGGATATTGAACAGCAACATCCAATAGGAGATTCAGTTGCCCCAGTTACACACCCCTGGCTCAACCCATTGGAGTAGGTCCAAAGGCTTCTTTGCCCCACTTTTTGTCATGACTGCTCACATTCTGGTCAAAAACCAAAATGTTTTTCTTGTAGGGCCTCCTCCTGATAATAAGAGTATACAGTATTTCAGGAATGTCTTTAGACAGTCAGCTTATTGTTCTAAAATCTAAGAGAAAGGTAAGGAATTATACTAGAGTTAATTAGGGGTTATAGTTAGTATATATTATTCGTTTAATAGAGTTTATTAGGAGTTTTTTAAAGATAAGTAAGGATTATAGATTTATAACTGTATAGTATTAGTTTACAGAACTACGAATATATGAAAAATGCATAAAAAGCAAAAATCTTTTTGTCATCACTCCAACCTTTCCACTCTGCTCCAATTAGGAAAATGAAAACAGTCTGAGGAAAGCTACTGATTTTTCCAGCAATCCCAGGCTTACCTTCTTTTGGGAAGTGTCCTCTGGAGCTGTGCCCAGGCTGGTCTGGAGCTGGGAGCAGCCCTGCCCCACCCCGCACCTCTCAGCAGCAGCACCTGCCCTTCTCAGGGTGGCTCCTTCCCCCCACAGCTTCTCCCCAGCGCTGGCAGCAGCTCCCCAGGCCGGCTGAGAGCTGTCCCTGGCAGGCAGCAGAGTCCCTGCCCCAGCACAGCGCCCTGGGCTGCAGGAGCCTGCTCTGCAGGACAGCCCTGGGCACCCCTGGCTGCTCTGCACAAGAGACAATCAGAGAATGTACTCACAGGGTCTGTAGGCATTGGGATGCTCCAGCTGTAGGAGATCACTGCAGGAGCTGCAGCTGCATTGTCCTGCAGCCAGAGGTTCCTGTGCCAAGGGCTGGCAGGGATCCTGCCCCAGGCACTTCTCAGCACCTTCCCAGCCCTGACTGATTGAAGCTCTCTGTGCCTCTGTGCTGTGCCCGGGCTGGCTGCAGGCAGTGCCCCAGCCCTGCTGGGCTGGCAGAAGAGCTGCTCATCAAGAGAAATGTGCTTTTGAAGCTCTTCTTGGTTGCCAGGAGCTGCCTCTGTGCCAGCAGCCCAGCCCAGCAGCACAGCCACAGCACAAGGACTTTAATGAGCCTCTGGGGCTTTGTGCTCAGGCCCTGAGCATCAGTCCCTGAGAGGCAGCTGAAGAAACCTCTCCAGAACTCCAAGTCAGAATCACACTCCAAAGTTTCTTGGACTTTTAATGGGTCCCAGGGAGGGACACAACTGAGAAAGTGTCCCCAGGCCCCAGGCAGAGCAGAGAACTGCAGGCAGTGATGACAGCTGGGGACAAAGAGAAGCCAAGGCTTGGTGCCCTGGGGCACAGCAGGCTCTGTGCCACCAAGGGCTGGCAGGAGACACCTTGTCCTGAGGCACTGGGGCCTCCTGGCACAGCCCCAGCCAGGCTGGCCACTGGCAGCCCCTTGTCCTGCCCTCAGCATCCCCCCCTAGCCCACATGCCAGTGGCCTCAAGGATCTGCTGGAAGGAGTCCCTGGGGAGCCTTGCTCAGCAATGGCCCTGGGGGCTCCTTCATGCTCCCAGGGACTGCAGGCTTTTCAAAGGACTTTGGCTTTGGCTTTTGCCTTGGAGTCTCTGAGAGGTTTGTGCAATCATGGCCTCCAATGATCTGCTGTAATTAGTCCCTGGAGAGGCTTTGTCAGTAACAACATTCAGTGGGGCTCATTAATACTTAAGAGTACTTCCATTTTTTATCTACTTGGTGTTTCCCTTTTGATACAGAGTGGATGAGAAAGATTGTGCAGTCACAGCCTCCAATTATCCGCTTTAACGAGTCCCTTGAGAGCCTTTCTCAGTCATGACACTCAGTGGGGCTCATTAATACTTCAACGTACTTCAGTTATTTTAAGGTACTTGGTGTTTCCCTTTTGGTACAGACTCTGGGAGAGGTTTGTGCAATCATGGCCCCAATTATCTGCTTTAACGAGTCCCTTGAGAGCTTTGTACTGACACTCAGTGGGGCTCATTAATACTTTGAGATACTCAAAGTTTTTAAAGTACTTTGGATTTTTCCTTCCCACACTGAGTTTCTGAGAGGTTTTTGTACCATCCTGGCCTCCAATTCTCTCCTCCAGGGAGTCCATGAGGACCTGTGTTGGGGATGGACCTCAGTGGGACCCATTCATGCCTCAAGACACTTTGGGTGCTTCTTGTGACTTGGCCTCCTGGAAAGGTTTGTGCAATCTCCTCTCAGGCCCTGCCGTCCCAGGGCTCAGCTCCAAATGCACCACAGTGCTCATCAGGATCAAGCAAGTCCTGACAAACCATGGCTCTGCCTTGATTTCCCTCTGGTCTGGGGCAGTTCATTAGGAAGGTTTCCTGATGCTGTTATGGAGAAATATTTCTAAGAGGTTCTATGAGAGATGCATTCCTATTTTAAAGGGTGTATTTTATTAATTTTCTCTTTAGAGAAGAGGTGATTGCAGCATTCTGTGACTGATATTGAGCCAGGGACTATCCTAAGGAGGTCTGGCCTGGTCAGAGAAGCTGTGCCTTGAGTTCTGAGCCAGTGTGAACAATCTTGCTCCACATTCCCCAATCCCATCCTGTCTCTCCTCACTCACCTGGGTCCTGCTTTGCTTGGAGAACTGGCTGCACACAACTAAAAGGGGTTTTTTCCCTTTTTAATTTTTCTTTTTGGAAACAATCTAAAACTCCAGAATTTCCCCATTGAAAACAGAGACCCTCCTCAAGTGTGTGCCATCCCAAGCTGCCACCAAGCAGGCTCCTCTTCACTAAGGCAGAGATATGCAAGGAATGTTTTAGACCTTTGGACTCCTTGGTTCCACAAGACCTTCTTGTGTCGCCATGGTCTCTTGGTTCGTTCAGGTTCTGTAGTGTCACAGTGGATATTTGGTTCCATGGGGCCCCAGAAGGTCATCATGGTCTTTTTGCTTCCATGAGGCCTTGCTCTGTCACATGGACTTTGGATTCCTTGAGGTTCTGTACTCTCAACAATGATCTCCTTAGTTCCAAAGGGTCTCAATGGGCCCTTGGTTCCACGAGGTTCCTCAGTGTCAGAATGGAAGCCTTGGTTCCATGTGCCCCATGGTGTCACCATGGTCTCCATGGTTCCACAAGGCCGTGCAGTGTCACAATGGCCCATTGGGTTCATGAGGCCCCTCAATGTTGTGAAAAACACAGTTGACTCTTTAGAACTTTTAAAAGTTTAATCAAGGATAAAAGAAGGACAAATGAGTGATCAGCGCTGGGATGCTTTTGGTGAATGGCCAAAGAGCACCAGGTAGCTTAAAATCATGTTCTTTATATACAGTTACATTGCTGGGGTTACATGCATATTCATTAGCTTCTACATTATTCAAACATTCTTGAAAGCTTTTGATGTTGCAGGGACTCCTTTGATTTTGGCTTTTACACCCTGACTTATCTGCATGACATCCTGGGATCAAGTCAATCTATTTTATTCCTTCCCGTGGTTTCATCCCAGTTGTTTCACACTTCTCTGATAAGAGGAGCTAACGAGCTCTTCCTCAGTCTCCTCCATGCTCTGTCTTGTGTCACTGTTGTCTTATCACCTGTAAAGCCCTGGATGGCTTTACACTGTTCTCTTAGTTACACAAAAGCCTTTTAGCATCTTCTATTTTGCCAAGGTCTACAGTACAATACGTTCATCACATCACTATTTCTATAAGCGATACACAGATATCATATTCATTACACTACTATGAGCTATACAGTGCAGCCTTAAACTGATAGATTATGTTATTTGTCCTGGTCTAGGGCAAATTTGAGAGAAAAACCTCCAAAAGGGGGTCTCCCCAGAAAGCAAACCCATTCAGTCCCTCCCCCCAACTGGCTTGGGAAAAATTTCCTCAGAAAGAAGTGGAAAAATCCCTGTTTATTTAACAGGCAAAGCATTCCCCAGCACAAAATGTGAACAATACCAGGTGACAAAACTCATTCGCTGCTCTGAAGAGATGACAAATTCAGAAAGTCTCTCCGGTGGGTGGTCGCTCTGTTATCAATCCCTCCGGCGCTGGGAAAGGCTGCTGCCCAGAGTAGCCCCTGGTAGGCTACGAAGGGCGAGCTCTTGGTGCTCCCCAGGTCCCAGTCCGGAGCAGGTTCAAACAGTTCCAAGAAAAGGGAAAGAAAAAAAACAGTCCAGGGAAAACTCTGCCTCAGATAGCTAAACTAACTAAAAAGCAAAGGAGGGCTCTGGTCTCCCCCATCCCTGCCCAGACAGCACAGTGGAGTAGAATGTGGAGGAGTGTTGCTTTTAGAGGAGTGAGTGCAGTCTCTGATAACAAACTCCACGCTTCTTCTTCTCCCCACCTTTGGTCTCAGAACCAGTCTTGAAGGCACAGAATATAATATCCAGCATAAATGGAACAGACGATTGAGGACACAAGAATCATAAAGTCACCCTAGGACATTCCACCCCTTATCCCCATATCCTCAACTTACTACCAAAACTAATATATATTCTAACTCTACTCACACATACATCATTGTCACGATCCGCCCTCACGGACAGGATTGTGATGGTTTGTTATTTGATCTCAGGGTACAAAACACCAACACGGCAAGGGGTTTGCAGTAACAATCAAAATCAGTGTACAATATTGAATAATCACAGCAAAATGCGTTAGAGGGGATTGGGGAAGAGAGAGAAAGAAAGAGAGGAAGAAACCCTGCAGGAAAGGAAAAGAGAGAGAGAATGGGTGTATCTACCAATGTAGATGCAATGTAATTCTTCGAGGTCCAGTCGAGGTCCAGTCGAGGTCCAGTCAAGGAGTCGCTTTCACGCTGGGAAGATCTCGTTTAAGCTAGCTAACTTGAGGGTTTTTATTAGAATTTTCTATTGAGAATTGTGAAGGAGGGGAGAGGGGTAACACAATAGTCATCTGGTCAGCAGTGGGTGAGAGCTATTGTCTTCTTGGTCCAGTGGTCACTACCTGCAGGCAAACATCACAGTTTGATCAGCTGTTCTCCCCCACACACATTGCCCCCCTCCCCTCCCAGGTTAGAGGTTGCAGTCCATGGGGAGAAAAGGAGTCTTTTCCATATAGGGGTTTCATGTCTCAGTTTTGGAGGGAATGACTTCTCCCATCTCAGTCCATCTGCCACGGTGGTTGTACAGTAGATGAAGGGTCTTCTGTGGAGACCACCAAAAGGTCATTCCAGAAAAGAGTCCAGCCAGGTTAGGAGGTGGAAAGATCCCAGGGCCATTGTAGCAAAGCGATGCAGGCGAAGAAGGGCAAAGTGCCCCTTCTCCTTTCACTGGGTTCAGTGTTCCATGGGGTGGATAAACACACCTGCAAAGAATAACTCAAGTTCCAGTCCCAGGGCCCTGGCAAGCCCTCACCAAACCAGGATGTTGAACTGAATGTTCAGTGGTCTAAAAATCATGAGGCAGATGAGAGTATTTTTGGACAGAGTATCACAACAGGTGGCAACCTTCTGGGGTGAGGTCAGGAAGGGTAACCCAAACATCATTTCATGGGGTGAGACCCCCAGACCTGACTGGGGTTAGGTTCTAATTCTTAATAGGGCCAAAGGGAGACATTTGATCCATGACATTCGGGTTTCAGTCATTAGCTTAACTAGAGCTCTATTCAGAGCTTGATTCATTCTCGCAACCCGACCAGAACTCTGTGGATGCCATGGAGTGTGTAACTGCCATTTCACTCCCTGGGCCTGAACTACTTTCTGCAATATCTTAGATGTGAAATGAGTTCCCTGGTCTGAATCAATCCTGTTTACCATCCCATATCAGGGAATGATTGATTCTAGAAGTGTTTTACTGACAACATTGGCATTGGCTTTCACAGTGGGTACCACCTCTATCCAATGAGTCAAGTCATCTACTACCATTGGAAAAAACTTCCACCGTTGTACCTGGGGAAGCTTGGTAAAGTCTACTCGGATGTTTTGAAAGGGCCTTAAGGCTAGTTCTTGCCCTCCTCTGGGTATTTTCCTCATTATTTTCTTATTCACTTGTTGACATTATCACGCACCATTCAGTGACTTGCTCAGCTATTCTGAAAATGCCTATGCAGCCCCAGTCCCTTAGAAATTGATCACTTAGCACTTGTGTACCTCAATGTGTTGTTCCATGTATGCCTTCCAGCATTTTCTTGGCCAGGGGTTTATTCAACACTTGCCTCCCATCTGCTAATCTCCACTTCCCTTTGTTATCTTTCTTTTCTCCTATTTTGAGGAGTTCTTCCTCTTCCATCCCACTGAATACAGGGACTTCTTGCATTTCTCTCATCAGGCTTAATACTATCATTAATTTTTCTCTCCCTGATTTGACAGCATTCTTAGCATCTAAATCTGCTAAATTGTTCCCTTCTGCTTCTTCAGCCACCCTTTTTTGACATCCTTTAACATATACCACTGCTACTTCTGGCAATTGTAAGGTTTCTAATACCTCTAAAACAAGTTTTATGTGAATCAGTCCCTTTCCCTTTGAATTTAATAGCCCCCTCTCTTCCCAAATTTTTTCCAATGGTATGCACTCTCCAAAAGTGTATTTTCAGTCTGTATGTATTGTTCCCCTTTTCTGTGCCAATATTTCCAGAGCTTGTTTTAGGGCATACAACTCACATGCCTGGGCTGACCAGTTGGAAGGTAGCTTGCTCTTTTCCATGGCTACCAACCCTTCATCCACTATAGCGTACCCTGATACCCTGTGCCCCTTTATTACCTGTGAAGATCCATCGATGTACAGTCGTTTTCCACCTTGGCGTGGTTGATCTGTTAGGTCCTCTCTTACTTTAGTTTGATAGTTAATAACCTCTAGGCAATTATGTATTAGTTCCTCACCTGGTTCTCCATACAAAAACTGGGCAGGGTTGAGTTGGTTTCTCACCATTAGCTCTAAACCATTATCTATTGAGATGGCTTCATACTCTAGCACTTGGGAATCAGTGAGCCATTTCTCAGCCTTTTGGCTTAGGATACTCCTTCCTGATTTAGGAATATATATTTTTCAATTTTCTCCCAAAGGTTAATTTTTTGCTTTCTGCTATGAGTAGGGCGGTCACTGCCACCGCCTGAATGCAGGTTGGCCACCCCCAGCTGACAGCGTCTAGTAATTTTGATAAATAGGCCAGTGGTTTCCTGGATCCTCCCCAGTCCTGGGCTAACACTCCATGTGCTACCCCTTTTGTATACCCTCAAACAGATAGAAGGGTTTGTCTAAGGCAGGAAGACTCCGTGCTGGTGCACTGACTAATTTTTGCTTTAAAGCTTCAAACTTTTGTTCATTGTCTTTTTCCCACCTAATCTCTTCAACTAACTTTTCATACAGGAACTGGATGGCCTGCATGTATCCTTCAATCCATAGCCTACAACATCCCAACTGGCCTAAAAACCTTCTGACATCCCTCTTACTATTGGCCATGGGAGTGAGACTATCTCTGTAATTGTCTCAGGGTCCAGCTGCTGGGTGCCTTGACAAATCCCATGTCCTAGGTGTTTTACTTCCATCTCTACAAATTGGAGTTTCCCTTTTGAAACCCGAAATCCTTGATCCCCCAGAAAATTTAACAACGCTATGGTGGATTCTCGTACTTCGTTTTCTTCCTGTCCTGAGAGAAGCAAATAATTTACAAATCGGATGAGCTTTATCTCAGGTTTAATGGAGAAGAGTTGTAGTACTTCTCCTAGGGCTTGACCGAACATGTTTGGGGGTTCAGAAAACCCTTGGGGTAACCTAGTCCACTGAAGTTGTTTCTCCCAGAATCAGGTTCCTCCCATTCAAAGGTAAATATACCCACTTTCATCTGCCAGTGGGCACGCCCAAAAAGCATCTTTTAGGTCTATCATGCTAAACCACTGCTGTGATGGGGGGATATTACTCAGTAGTGTATCGGAGTTAGGCACTACTGGGTACCAATTCACTCTTTTTTTGTTCACTTCTCTCAAATCCTGGACAAGCCTGTAAGTCCCACCTGACTTCTTTACTGGTAATATGGGTGTATTATGGAGGAACACACATGGTTCTAAGGTCCTGTCCTCAAGTAGGTCCTGGATCACCGGCCATAGTCCTCGTCTCCCCTCCAGGGAGAGTGGATATTGTCGTACCCAAACTGGATGGTTTTCATTAACTATTTCTATTACTATAGGTTTCATGTTTATTTTACCTCAGTTTTTCAGTTTTGCCCACACCGTCTCATGAATTTCCTCTTTATTTTTCTTCCCTTAATTGGAGAAGCTTAACTACCATTTTCCCTTTCTCTGGGAGCACTCCAATGTCAAAGTACACCTGTAAATCCCGTCCTAATAAATTTCACCCTGCTTCTGGAACTGATAGAACATCCCCAATTCCTATTTTATTTGTTCCTTCAAACTTTATTTGCTTTATACCTGAGGCTTTGAACCCTTCCCCTTTAGCACCTTCTACTTGCACAGTATCTTGGCCCTTTTTGCACCCCTTTGGGATTCCACAAATACAAGTTATTACAGCCCCCATGTCTACTAAGAATTCAAGTTCTTCCTCCTAGGGATCTGTTTTTAAAGTTATCAAGGGCTCCTGATGGCATTCTGTCCCCAGGAGGTAGAGCCCCTGACACCCCTGGTCTTCCAGTGCTCCTTTTTGCTCAGTCTCATAGACCCTCAGCTCCTTTTCCTTCTAGGGGCCATTCTTTCTGATATGCCCACTCTCTTTACAGGAAAAGCAAACTGCTCCTAGGTTCCCTTGTTTTCCAAACTCCTTTTTGTGTCCAGTTCCAAGGTGCTGCCTTGCCCCTCCATCTATCTTCTCTCATTTGGGGTCCCCTCCCTTACATGGGTTGTTCTTGACATGCTGGTTTCCTTCCCTAATGACAGTTGCCATTACCTTGACTTTTGTCTTGATCTTCTCTTCGTCCCTCTTTACATCCACTTCCTGTGCTTCCCTTGAAAGATCCTCCAACCTCTTTTCTTGCCAGACATCTAACTTTTCTAACTTTCTCCATATATCTGGCCAGGTGTGAGTGACAAAATTTATCTTTAGGGTCAACCCCTGAATATTTCCTCCTATTCCTTCTCAGTCTTTCTAGCCACTCTGTCACGCTTTCTTCCTTCCTTTGCTGCTCATCGGAAGCTTTACGAGCATTTTAATTACGTGGAGCTGCCTCTTTGATACCTCTTCTAATCAATGTTGTGTATTCCTCCATGTCTTTCCCCCCTCTCCCATGCTGTTGTGGTCCCAGGTGGGGCGCACTATGGGCATGTTCAGATCCCCAGGAGGTCCTTGCAAGTGCTCCCTTTCCCATATCCGTATGCCAGCTGCCTGGATCATCTGTCTTTCCTCTGGTGTGAAAAGCATGGCCATTATTGATTGCATCTCTTCCCATGTAAAAATACTGGGCCCCAGAAACTGCTCCAACTGCTCTGCTAACCCGATGGGGTCTGCTAATAGTCCTTTTAATTCCTTTTTAGACATTCTCACGTCTGAGGAACTGAGAGGTACTGTTATGAATCTGATTTCTCCCGGCACCCCCCAGGGGTACTTCTCTCAGGGGGTACAGTCCCAATGCTTGGCTCCCATCCTCTGATCTGCTTTCCTCTCATCGTGCCACCCTGATTCTGATGTTTTGGCTAGGCCCATCAGGGGATAGGAGAGGTTCAGCTGGGGCTACTGAAGGTGGAGGGGGTAAGTGCTCCAACGGGTCCCAGTCTTTATTTTCTGATATCTTAAACACATTCACCTTCGAGGGTGAACTCTCTCCTCCCAAAAGGCAGCATAGTCTCTCTCTTCCTGATTAAATGGTTGCTTAGCTCTCACTTACATGTTTAAGGCCTGACACATCCATCCTTCTTCTGACCCATATCTCGGCCAGTGTACACCATCACTGCTAATTTCCCTTCTGGTCCATTCTACCATGCAATAGTGAATCATTCTGAGCTCATCCTTGTCTCTGGTGTTTGGGTCATATTTCCACCAGGCTAGTTTCCTTCCCAGTGGGCTATCTGGGGGTATACCTATTGGTACCTCTTCAATTTCTACTCCTCCCCTTGGGGATTCCCTGTTTGCCCATAGTCCCATCCTGACCGGCCAATCACAGGCCCTGCTCCGACAGAGCCCACCTTTCCAACCAAAGGCCCTCCGGACAGAGCCTGCCTCTCTCAGAAGGGAAAAGATGGTGGGGGATGTGGGGGGGAGTAAGAAACAAGGAAAGGAGGAAAGAGAAGGAAAGGGAAGAGAGAGAAAAAATCCAAAAAACTGTACTTCTCTTTTGACGAGTAAAAATTGAAAAAAAAAAAAATCTTACAATCCAGGGGCTTCCATATCACTGGATTGGTCCCTGCCCTTCCTCTCCTCCTCGGTTCAATGCTCTGGTCCCATGGTCACACTCTGCTCCCTGTCCCGCCTGGCTCAGCTCGGCTATGGCGTGTCCGGGCCCAATTCACCTTGGTGACTTCCATCCCACTTCTGACCCAACTTGGTTCGGCTTCGGTGGCTCCGCCTGCCCCAATTCCACTTGGACACTCCGCCCACCCCAGTTCAGCTCGGCGGCTGCGGTCCTGCCCCTGGCCTGACTCGGCTCAGCCTCAGCAGCTGCGCCTGCCGTGATTTGGCTCAGCTCAGCAGCTGGCCCACCCCAACCCCCTTGATTCGGCAGCTCCACCCTGACGTGACTTGGCTTGGCAGCCGGACTGCCCCGACCCCCTTGGCTCGGCAGCACATGAACTGCTGCACCCACTCCTGGATGACCCCCTGCAGCAAACCCCTCGGAGGTCACCCCGCTTCCAGCCCGGCTTCGGCTGGCCCTGGAAATTACAGCGCTGGCTGCGCCCCAGAGGCTGCCCCCACTCCGAGCACCGTGCAAGCCACTGAACCCCATGCAAGCTGCCGCGTCATGTGAAGCTCACTGGCTCCCTTCGTGTGTGCTGGCTGGGAACCCCACCACGGGTCCCCATCCCGGCACAAACACGGTTTCCCTGATGGGTGAACCCTGCTCCCAAGTCCCCAGAAACCCTTCCATCTTATGAGTCCCACCGGCCATGGGGTCCTTGTCTAAGGGATCCCTGCTTTCCTCCCCACCATGCGTCCCGCTGTTCCTTTTTCCTTTCTACCGTCCAATATCCTGATGCTTCAAGGGACCAGGATGGATCCAGTATTTAACTAATGTGAAGCTCACTTTGTACACCAGAATTGCGGAGTCACAATCTGGCCAAAAATAGTTATGTGGATGGTACTCACCCCTCTTCCCCTCTTTATCCAGTCTCCCGGTGTCTTTGGGCTTCCAATCTGCAACCACTGGTGGATCTCGGAGAGTCCGAATGACTCCGCCAAATCTGTGGTGGGGCGTGCCCCTTTTGAAAACTCCTAAGGCCACTGGGTGTATTTCCCAGATGAGTCCCCATTTGTGAGAAATGACACTTACTTCCACAAATTTAAAAGGATTATTGAAACCTTATAAAAAAATACAACAGAAGACTGAATAGAGAAAATATTTTGGCACCAGGAGCAAAGGATTTTTTTCCCACCATGTGCTCATCCACACAATGGATGTTTTCACCTTTTAACCCTTTAGCCCCTCTCAAAATCTTGGTAATCAACTCTTTCTTCACTGTCCAGTGGTGGAGGTCACTTCCTTACATCTTGACTGGATGTCAGGTGTTGCCACGGTAACAAGCCAACCCTTCCAAACACCCCAACTACCAGGTAACCCTGTGATAACAACACAAGGGGGGGGTAAAACATAACTATAAATCTATAAAACTTAACATATCCATATTATCTGCCTTTTAATTGTGAGACTCAACCATCGCATTACTCATTATCACACAGCTATGTCAAAGCTGCTTCCTCTTTCCCCCTGACTGTCCCTGCAGAGGAACAGGGCATCTTTCATGCACTTCCACAAGCTCAGGCTTCTCGTTTCATGAGGAATCTGGGATGGAAATGGCCTTATTAAGAAGGAGAAAAGCTGAGGAAATGGATTAGAAATTCTTAGAAAAAATTACCCTTCTTACAGACAAGGTTCACCAAGTCATTCCCTGCATTTCTCCTTTTCCGATTCTTTCAGTCTTCTGGGAGGTGCAGCTTGTTCTGCTGCTTCTCATGAACTGATTGTACCCTTAATTTATACCAGCTTGAGAGGTGTAGAATCATCTAAACTGAAAACAGAAAGAAACTGCCTCTGACAAACAATTTTCATGTTCTAGATCACTTTCCAGGTGTCTGTAGAGATGTGTGAGGGATTATCACACAACCCTCCATTTCTGGCTGCAGGTTCTGGAGATTCTTTCTCTGAATTCAGTCAGGGTTGCATTCCCCGACAAGTCCTGGTACCACCTCCTGTTTTCCAAGGTTGGAACAGTCACAATGAAAACCTCACCAATGGCACAACTCCCCAGTCCACCAGGAAAAGAAAGGACAAGTTGTCAAGTTCTCCAAACCTTTGTCCTGCTTGGCTGGAGGAGTCCTGCTGCATGCACAGTGTGGAAAGCCAAGGGAAGCTGCAGTTGGTGGCACATCTCGTGACAGGAGCTCAACCTCGTTCTCCAGGAAAGGTTCTTGAAAAGAGCAGACCGGACTGTGGAGAACATGCCTGGAAAACGGAAATGTCTTTCCAGAAGAAATGAAAATGGAAAGAAACCATCTGAAATGTTTTCCTCTATTTATTTCTATGCTCCCCTTTTCCATGTTGCACTACTTCTCCATGCCCTGAATCCCAAATGCATCTTCTCCTCTAAGATCAATGACTTAGCGAGTTTTAGACGCTCTAAAATACCATGAGCTACACAGAGTTTGCCTTCCCCTGTTTTTGTTGGAAAGCAATGCTGGAGCCATAGGTGCAGTGCTTGGGTTGGGCCCGAATCCTGCAGCCAGGGAATGTGCCCGCCAGTGTGTGACCCTCAGCAGGGACAATGCACAGCAGTGTTGCTGTGCTCGGTCTCCATGGAACCATCCCAGGAGCAGCTGCTGAGCTCAGAAGCCATGGCAGGCACTGCCCTGCTCCAGAGCCCCTTGGCAGGGTGGGCTCCTGCCCTGGCTCTGTGTGCCAGGAGCCGGCAGCGCTGGGTGTAGGAAGCCCAGGGAGGGCACAGAAACGCTGGGTGAGAAATGCTGGGGGGACAGTGGGATGGGCGAGTACAGCCCGGCCAGGGCAGAGGAGCAGCACGCACAGGGGGCACAGCCTGCGGGACAGATGGCCAGGGGCTGGGCAGGGCTGGCAGGGCCAGGGGCACCCAGGCCTTTGTCCCCTGGGCTTGGGCAGCGCCTCTGGAGGCCCAACAAAAGGATCCTTCCTTTGAGGGGCTGCACTTTGGTTCTCCCTCGTCCCTCCCTGAGGAGGCTGGCAGGGGTTGCGGTTTTCTGACATGTGTCCTTGCTGCCCCTCACATCCCACTGCCCCACAAACAGCCCCGAGGCACCCGTGAGGGACAGGCCCTGCTGTGCCAGGCTGGGCTCAGGGCTTGGCCTTTCTGCTTCCCCCAGCCAGCCCAGGCCTTGCTCAGCATTGCAGTTCCCTGCTCAGAGCCTTGGGCTCCCTGCAATCCTGGCCTCAAGGATCTGCTCTCAGCAGTTCCTGGGGAGCCTTTCACACTCCCTGCCCTCAGTGGGGCCCTGTGATGCTCCAAGGGACTTGGGGTTTTGCTTCTGACTCCTGAGCAGCTTCTTCAGCCTTCTCTCAGTGCCTGAGGCTCCTGGACTCAGCCCCAAATCCACCTTGGGGACCATTAAAATACAGAAAGCCCTTGGGGGCTCTTTCTCTTCCTTCAATTGTCTTCAGTTCTTCACGGCTTGTGCAGCTTGTTGGAGTTAGGTTGGAGTTAGGTTAAGGAGGAAGATTTTAAAGTGCACCAGATGACTTTTTTCCTTTTATCAAGCGAGTATTTTTTTATTTTCCAGTTCAGAGAAGAGCTGATAGAAGCATTCCCCAGGTGATCTTGATGCTGAATGTCTCCTTAGGAGGTCTGGGCATGGAGAAGAATGAGCCCCTGGAGGGCTGACCCTGCCTGGACAAGCTGCTCCTCACCCCCAGCCTCACCATGTCTGACATGGCCCAGCTGGCACTGACATCCCTGTGCCCTGCAGCAGAACCTTGTCCCCTGAGCTCTGCAGCTCCATGGCCCAGCCCATTGCACCATGTGTCGCCTGCTCTCCTCAGGGCTCTGCCTGCACACAGGCCCAGGAGAAGTTTCCCTGTTGGGAAAGAAAGAATGGAAAAGCCTGAGGAGGTTTCCTGAACAACAAACCCCACTCAGGAACCACCTGCTCAGTCCAGGCTGCCTGGAATGGTGTCACCTTTCTGCAAGGGACAGTGTGAACAGAAATGATCTCTGGCAGCAGAATTCTCTGAGTCTTGCAGCTGAATTCTCTGTCCCTGTCCTTTCTCTGGATCTCTGTTGCAGATGGAAGCTGCTGCTGTCATCCTCACCTTGAACCTCTCTCTGGAATGCAAACAGATGTTCCCAGGTGTGATAAAAATGATTTGCTCAATGTTTCTACAAAACTTCTGTGTTCCTCATGGAACGAAGTGACCATTTTGGCACTGAGGGGGTGACGTGGAAGCCAGGAGTCAGTTGTGACCAGTGGTCCATTGTGACCAACATGGATCCAGTGGTCCATTGTGACACTGTGGATCCAAGGAGACCATGGAGACACCCCTGGAACCTCCTGGAACCAAGGAGTTCATGGTGACCCAGCGGGGCTGCATGGAGCCAATGGTCCATGGGGACACTGCCCATCCAAGGAGGCCATTGTGACCCTGCGGAAGCTCATGGAGCCAGGGAGGCCATTGTGACACTGGAGAACGTCATGGCACCAAATATCCATGGCGACACAGCAGGGCATGATGGGAACCAAGGAACTGCTGCTGGCAGTGCGGAAACTCATGGAGCCAGGGGCCCTTGTGGCACTGCAGAAGCAACACAGCTGCTGGACCTTGTCCCCTGGCCCTGCTCAGCTCCTTGGCAGGCACGGCAGGAGCAGCACCCTGGCAGCCTCGGGAATGCCCCTATGGGATCCATGGCACACACTCCCAGGGGCTGGAATTCCAGTTCCCAGCCAGGAAAATATGTTCCTGCCCTCGAAGGCAAAGTTCTTAAGAAGGAGCCTGTCCTAGGGTGACGTTATGATGCTTGTATCCCCATTTGTGTGCTCTGTTTATGCTGGATATTATGTTCCGTGCCTTCAAGACTGGCTCTGAAGAGTGAATGTTTTGTTCTGGTTTTGTTATCAGCCTGCTCCCCCACGGCTGGCAGACACAAAGACAGGGCAGTGCATAGCGCAGCTTTTGCTTTTTGCTTGGCTTTTTGCTTTGCTCTTGCTTCTGCTTTGCTTCTGCTTGCTCTTGCTTTTGCTTCTGTTCATAGTTAGTTTAGCTAAGCAGTCTGATTTTTTCCCTGGACTGTTTTTCCTTTCCCTTTTTTGAAACTACTTGAACCTGCTCCAGACTGGGACCTGGGAAACACCGAGAGTTTGCACCTTGTGGCCTGCAGCAGCCTACCCTAGCGCCAGAGGGACTGACAACAGAGCAACCACCTCACAAAAGAGACTTTCTGAATTTGTCATCCTTTTCAGAGCGGTGAAAGAGTGTTGTCATCCGGTATTGTTCATTCTGTGTGCTGGGGGCTGCTGTGCCTGTTAAATAAACAGGTTCTTTCCACTTCTCTCCAAGGAATCCTTCCCGAACTGGTTGTGGGGAGGGGCCATGTGGATTTGCAATCTGGAGGGGCCCCCTTTTGGAGGTTTCCTCCCAAATTTGCCCTAAACCAGGACAAAAATTGTCGTCCAACGCATGGGGCTCAAGAGAGAGTGGAAAAAAACCTGTTTTGAGTGCATTTTGGTTGTCATTACTCTGTGTTGGTATAAAGAAGGTAATAGCCATGGTTTTTTAATTCATAATGTCTCTTGGGGTGGAGGCTTGCATGCATTTCTGGTCTCTTGGGTTTATTTGAGATCTTAATACCTCTATGGACCCTAGGTTTATTTTCTCATCCAGAAATAGCTCTGGTATTGTCCCTAATACGTAGTTTTTACAGCAGAGGGGCAGTGACCAGAATAGCTACCCGGCTGGCCTTGGTGGTAATGGTTTGTAAGAAGTTGATAAAGGTGCTGGGGTCTGTTCCAGGGATGAATGGTTCATGGCTATGGTTATGCACCCAGTTTGTCAGAGGAGGAGCAGGGGATGAGGCTTTTCAGCCTTTGCTTTCCTTCTTCTCCTCTGAATCTGTTACCTCCCTGTTGGAGAATGTTCAGATTCCCCTGAATGTTAAAGAGACCACCTTTCTGGTATTTATTCTGGTAAGCTTCCTCTATACAGTCTGCAGGTTCTCTAGAATGAGGGCTGAGATTTCTAGAGAGGCTGATGAGACCCCTGACCCAGGAGTAGACCCAGGCGTGGAAAATCCTGAGTGGGCTGGCAAATGGGAGGATTTGGGCCAAATCCTGAAGGAATTCTCTGACCCTGTAGTGTGGGACTTTCCCCATGAACAAATTCAGAACCCAGCTGAGGTGGGGAAATAGCTGAAAGAGAAGTGCCATGATGACCCTGAGGAGAACAAGATCATTGCAGTGAGCTGAGCCCTGGCATATGCTTATCGCACACTGCTAGATACTCTCGGGCAGCAGACAGAGGCAGGGGGGCAGGGAGGTAAATCAGCAGCTATCCCAGTCACTCAGGCTGCAGCCAACACCCCAGGCTCAAAGCCAGCAGCCAAACCAGACAGTGAGCCTAAGCCAGCAGCTAAACCAGACAATAAGCCTCAACCAATGGCTCCTGCTACTGGCACTAGAAGTGGAAAGCGCACAGACGAGACCGATTGACCAGTGGATGATGATGATGATGATTGTGATGCAGGAGAAGGACCCTCAATGCTTCCTGACATAAAATCAGGAGTCAGAGCAACAGGCGCAAGATCAGAAGCCAATATTGAGTCCTTTTCCCTGAAGGACCTTTGTGGCCCAAGGAAGGATTACACCTGACGACCTGATGAATCCATAATTAGCTGACTAGTCCATCTTTGGGATGCTGCAGGCGAGGCTACAATTCTGGACGGCACTGAGGCGAGGCATTTGGGATCCCTGTCACATGATCCTGTCATCAACCAAGGAACGATGAGGGGGGCTAACCCTCACAGCCTCTCGGCACGGGTCTTGGACAGTGTCGCACGAAGATACTTGTGTGCAGATGATCTCTATATGCAACAAGCCCAGTGGAAGACCATAGAACAAGGGATCCAATGCCTGAGAGAAACGGCAGTGGCAGAGATTATCTTCTCAGATGACATAACAACTAGGAATCCAGACTTGGTACCATGCATGTCTGTGATGTGGCAAAAACTTGTACGACTTGGGCCACACGAATATGCTTCTGCTTTAGCCATAATGAAACAGGATGACAGGGATGAGACCGTGCTTGATATGGCAAAGAAGCTGCGAGCATATGCAGGTGCTGTACATGGCCCAACACATGCCAGAATCGCAGTGGTGGAGACATGTCTGCAGAAGTTAGAGGACAAGATGGAGGAGAATCATAAGAAGCTCAGAGATGAGATTAAAGAGGGCTTTCTCCAAATCTCGGCAGTACAGATCAGAGGTTCTGGTACCTGACGCAGACGTTCCCCAGATGGAGAGAGAAGGTACACCCCACGAGCTTAGCTGTGGTTCTTCCTGCGTGATTGTGGAGAAAACATGAGGAGATGGGATGGAAGATCTACTGCTGCTCTGGCCCAACGGGTGTGTGAATTGAAGGAAGACTGGGCTAGGGGAAGGTAGTTCCACCAAAAGGAAAGCAGCTCCAGTTGCCCATAGGTTAACTGCCAGGTATGATGATGATGATGACATGTTCAATCTCCTTGGAGGAACCTCCAAGACATACGTCCAAGGAAAGAAGGATGGCCAGGCTTAGAGGGGCCCTGCCTCTAGCCAGGTAGAGGCTAGGGAAAACCGGGTTTTCTGGACTGTGTGGATTCGTTGGCCTGGCACATCAGAACCACAAGAGTATGAAGCTTTAGTCAACACGGGTGCCCAGTGCACATTGATCCCATCAAGACATGTGGGGACAGAATCTGTTTCTATTGCTGGTGTGACGGGGGGAACACAGGATTTCGCTTTGGTGGAAGCTGAGGTGAGCCTGAATGGAAATGAGTGGAAGAAACACCCTATTGTGACTGGCCCAGAGGCCCCATGCATTTTGGGCATAGATTATCTCTGAAGTGGGTATTTCAAAGACCCAAAAGGACTCAGGTGGGCATTTGGGATAGCAGCTGTAGCGACAGAGGGTTTCCAGCAATTGAACACCTTGCCTGGGCTGTCCGAGAATCCATGTACAGTAGGACTGCTGGAGGGAGAAGAGCAACAGGTACCAACTGCCACTTCCACAGTGCATCGTCGACAGTATAGAACCACTGGAGATGCTGTGATTCCCATCCATAAGATACTCCAAGAGCTGGAGAGCCAAGGGGTGGTCAGCAAAACCCACTCACCCTTCAACAGCCCCATTTGGTCTGGGCATAAATCTGAAGGAGAATGGAGATTGACGGTGGACTACTGTGCATTGAATGAAGTGACTCCACCACTGAGTGCTGCTGTGCCAGACATATTAGAGCTCCAATATGAGTTGGAGTCCAAGGCAGCGAAGTGGTGTGCCACTATCGATATTGCCAATGCAGTTTTCTCCATTCCTCAGGCAGCAGAATGCAGGCCTCAGTTTGCTTTCACGTGGAGGGGAGTGCAGTACACCTGGAACCGACTGCCCCAGGGGTGGAAGCACAGCCCCACCATCTGCCATGGACTGATCCAGACTGCACTAGAAAAGGGTGAGGCTCCAGAACATCTACAGTATATGGATGACATCATTGTGTGGGGAACACAGCTGCAGAAGTGTTTGAGAAAGGAGAGAAAATCATCCAAATCCTCCTGGGAGCTGGTTTTTCCATCAAAAAGAGCAAAGTAAAGGAACCAGCTCATGAGATTCCATTCCTAGGAGTAAAGTGGCAAGATGGTCGGCGTCAGATTCCTATGGATGTTATCAACAAGATCACAGCTATGTCTCCACCAACCAATTAGAAGGAGACACAAGCTTTCCTAGGCGCTATAGGCTTTTAGAGAATGCACATTCCTGAGTACAGTCAGATTGTTAGCCCTCTTTACTGGGTCACCCTCAAGAAGAATGAGTTCCACTGGGGCCCTGAGCAGCAACAAGCCTTTGCCCAGGTTAAGCAGGAGATCGCTCATGCGGTAGCCCTTGGCCCAGTCAGGACAGGACCAGAGGTGAGGAACATGCTCTACTCTGCAGCTGGGAGCCATGGTTTGTCCTGGAGCCTTTGGCAGAAGGTGCCTGGGGAGACTCGGGGTCGACCACTGGGATTCTGGAGTCGAAGCTACAGAGGATCTGAAGCCAACTACACCCCAACAGAGAAAGAAATCTTGGCTGCCTATGAAGGAGTCCAAGCTGCCTCAGAGGTGATTGGTACAGAAGCGCAGCTTCTCCTGGCACCCCGACTGCCAGTGCTGGGGTGGATGTTCAAAGGCAAGGTTCCTTCCACCCACCATGCCACCAGTGCTACATGGAGCAAGTGGATTGCTCTTATCACACGGCACACCCGTATAGGTGAACTGAATCGCCCTGGGATTTTGGAGGTAATTACAAATTGGCCCGAAGGTGAAAATTTTGGTGTCACAGATGAAGATCAAGAACCAGTGATACAGGCTGAAGAAGCTCCATCATATAACCAACTGCCCCCAGAGGAAAGATGCTATGCTCTTTTTACTGATGGTTTTTGCTGCATTGTGGGAATGAAACGAAAGTGGAAAGCAGCCATATGGAGCCCCACATGACAGGTTGCACAAGCTACTGAAGAAGAAGGTGGACTGAGCCAATTTGTGGAACTCAAAGCTGTTCAACTGACCCTGGACATTGCTGAAAGAGAAAAGTGGCCCAAGCTCTTCCTCTGCACTGACTCATGGATGGCAGCCAATGCTCTGTGGGGATGGCTGGAGAGGTGGAAAGAGGCTAACTGGCAGTGTAGAGGAAAGCCAATTTGGGCTGCTGAAGAGTGGAAAGACATCGCTACCAGGGTAGGGAGGCTACCTGTGAAAGTTTGCCATGTAGATGCCCATGTCCCCAAGAGTAGAACCAATGAGGAGCACCAAAACAATGAACAGGTAGACTGAGCTGCAAAGATAGGGATGTCAAAGACTGGTGGCTTAGATTGGGAACACAAGGGAGAGTTATTCCTAGCTCGATGGGCCCATGATGCCTCAGGTCATCAGGGCAGAGATGCCACCTATAAGTGGGCACGGGACCAAGGGGTGGATTTAAGCATGGACAGTATTTCTCAGGTTATCCATGACTGTGAGACGTGTGCTGCCATCAAGCAGGCCAAGCGAGTGAAGCCCCTATGGTATGGTGGGCGGTGGTCCAAGGACAAGTATGAGGAGTCCTGGTAGATTGACTACATCCCACTGCCCCAGACACGCCAAGGCAAGGCACTACGTACTGACCATGGTAGAAGCCACCACGGGATGGTTGGAAACCTACCCTGTGCTTTATGCTATGCCCGTAACACCATCCTGGGCCTGGAAAAGCAGGTCCTTTGGAGGCATGGCACCCCTGAGAGGACTGAGTCAGACAACAGGACTCATTTCAAGAACAGCCTTATCAACACCTGGGCTAGGGAACATGGCATTGAGTGGGTGTACCATATCCCTAGCATGCACCAGGTGCAGGCAAAGTGGAGAGGTACAATGGACTCCTAAAAACCCAGTTGAAAGCCTTGGGTGGGGATCTTTCAAAAATTGGGAGCAGCATTCAGCAAAGGCCACCTGGTTAATTAACACCCGAGGTTCCACCAACCGAGCAGATCCTCCCCAGTCTGAGTCCCTGAATATAATAGAAGGAGATAAAGTCCAGTGGTACATGTCAGAGGTTTGTTGGGGAAGACAGTGTAGATCAATTCTGCCTTGAGTACAAACAAACCCATTTTTGGGGTTGTCTTTGCTCAGGGACCAGGTTGCACATGGTGGATAATGCAGAGAGATGGAACAACACGATGTGTACCTCAGGGAGATCTGATTGTGGGGTGAGGATGATATGCAAATATCACTGCTGGACGTTACTGCCATTGTCTGTACAGTAAACCACACAGACATGAAATAGAAGGAAATGTGTGAGTGCCAAAGGTCTGAGCAAGTGAAAGATGGAGTTTTCAGTGAGGAAAATGGAAGTGTAGAATCCTGCAGCTCTGTAGTCTGGGGCCTGGATTCAGTTGTCCGGTGAGGGGAGGTGACAGGAGCATGATGGGTATTGCTTGTAATTTTTTGGGTGGAGCAGATGGAAGTTTTTACGTGAATAAAATGCATGATGTATGTGTGTGTAGAGTTAGAATATATATTAGTTTTGGTAGTAAGTTGAGGATATGAGGATAAGGGGTGGAATGTCCTAGGGAGACTTTATGATTCTTGTATCCTCAATCATCTGTTCCATTTATACTGGACATTATATTCTGTGCCTTCAAGACTGGTTCTGAGACCGAAGGTGGGGAGAAGAAGAAGCGTGGACTTTGTTATCAGAGACTGCACTCACTCCTCTAAAAGCAACACTCCTCCACATTCTACTCCACTGTGTTGTCTGGGCATGGACGGGGCAGACCAGAGTCCTCCTTTGCTTTTTAGTTAGTTGAGCTAGCTGAGCCAGAGAAGTTTTCCCTGGACTGTTTTTTTTTTCTTTCCCTTTTCTTGGAACTGTTTGAACCTGCTCTGGACTGGGACCTGGGGAGCACCAAGAGCTCGCCCTTTGTAGCCCACCAGGCCTACTCTGGGCAGCAGCCTTTCCCAGCACCAAAGGGATTGATAACAAAGCGACCACCCACCGGAGAGACTTTCTGAATTTGTCATCTCTTCAGAGCAGCGAATCAGTTTTGTCATCTGGTTTTGTTCACTTTTTGTGCTGGAGAATGCTTTGCTGTTAAGTAAACAGGGATTTTTCCACTTCTCTCTGACGAAATTTTTCCCAAACCACTTGAGGGGAGGGGCTGCATGGGTGTGCTTTCTGGGAGGGCCCCCTTTTGGAGGTTTTCTCTCAAATTTGCCCTAAACCAGGACAAATAACATAATCTGTCAGTTTAAGGATGCACTGTATAGCTCATAGTAGTGTAATGAATATGATATCTGTGTATCGCTTATAGAAATAGTGATGTGATGAACGTATTGTACCATAGACCTTGGCAAAATAGAAGATGCTAAAAGGCTTTTGTGTAACTAAGAGAACAGTGTAAAGCCATCCAGGGCTTTACAGGTGATAAGATAACAGTGACACAAGACAGAGCATGGAGGAGACTGGGGAAGAGCTCGTTAGCTCCTCTTATCAGAGAAGTGTGAAACAAGTGGGATGAAACCACGGGAAGGAATAAAATAGATTGCCTTGATCCCAGGATGTCATGCAGATAAGTCAGGGTGTAAAAGCCAAAATCAAAGGAGTCCCTGCAACATCAAAAGCTTTCAAGAATGTTTGAATACTGTAGAAGCTAATGAATATGCATGTAACCCCAGCAATGTAACTGTGTATAAAGAACATGATTTTAAGCTACCTGGTGCTCTTTGGCCATTCACCAAAAGCATCCCAGTGCTGATCACTCATTTGTCCTTCTTTTATCCTTGATTAAACTTTTAAAAGTTCTAAAGAGTCAACTGTGTTTTTCACAACATTGTGGGGCCTCATGAACCCTATGGGCCATTGTGACACTGCACAGCCTTGTGGAACCATGGAGACCATGGTGACACCATGGGGCACATGGAGCTAAGGGTTCCATTTTGACACTGAGGAACCTCGTGGAACCAAGGGCCCATTGAGACACTTTGGAGCTAAGGAGATCATTGTTGAGAGTACAGAACCTCAAGGAATCCAAAGTCCATGTGACAGAGCAAGGCCTCATGGAAGCAAAAAGACCATGATGACCTTCTGGGGCCCCATGGAACCAAATATCCACGGTGACACTACAGAACCTGAAAGAACCAAGAGTCCATGGCAACACAAGAAGGCCTTGTGGAGCCAAGGAGTCCAAAGGTCTAAAACATTCCTTGCATATCTCTGCCTTAGGGAAGAGGAGCCTGCTCAGTGGCAGCTTGGGATGGCACACACTCAAGGCGGGTTTCTGTTTTCAATGGGGAGATTCTGGAGTTTTAGATTGTTTCCAAAAAGAAAAAGTAAAAAGGGAAAAAAACCCTTTAGTTGTGTGCAGACAGTTCTCCAAGCAAAGCAGGACCCAGGTGAGTGAAGAGAGATAGGATGGGGTTGGGGAATGTGGAGCAAGGTTGTTCACACTGGCTCAGAGCTCAAGGCACAGCTTCCCTGACCAGGGCAAACCTCCTTAGCAGAATCTCTGGATCAATATCAGTCACAGAATGCTGCAATCACCTCTTCTCTCAAAAGAACATTAATAAAATACACCCTTTAAAATAGGAATGCATCTTTCATAGAACCTCTTTGAAATATTTCTCCATAACAGCAGCAGGAAATCTTCCTGATGAACTGCCCCAGACCAGAGGGAAATCAAGGCTGGGCCATGTTTTGTTAGCACTTGCTTGATCCTCATGAGCCCCGTTGTGCATTTGGAGCTGAGCTCTGGAACGTCAGGGCCTGAGAGGAGATTGCACAAACCTTTGCAGGAGTCAAAATCACAAGAAACACCAGAAGTGTCTTGAGGCATGCATGGGTCCCACTGAGGTCCATCCCCAACACAGGCTCCTCATGGACTCCTTGGAGGACAGAACTGGAGGCCAGGATGGCACAAAACCTTGTCAGAGACTCAGAGTGGAAAGGAAATTCAAAAGTACCTTAAAAACCTTGAGTATCTCAAAGTATTAATGAGCCCCACTGAGTGTCAGTAAAAAGCTCTCAAGGGACTCATTAAAGCAGATAATTGGGGCCATGATTGCACAAACCTCTCCCAGAGTCTGTGCCAGAAGGGAAACACCAAGTACCTTAAAATAACTGAAGTGCCTTGAAACATTAATGAGCCCCACTGAGTGTCATTACTGATAAAGTCTCTCAAGGGATTTAATAAAGCAGATAATTGGAGGCTGTGACTGCACAATCTTTCTCACATAGTCTGTATCAAAAGGGAAACACCAAGTAGCTAAAAAGCAGAAGTACTCTGAAGTATTAATGAGCCCCACTGAGTGTTGTTACTGACAAAGCCTCTCCAGGGACTAATTAGAGCAGATAATTGGAGGCCATCATTGCACAAACCTCTCAGAGAATCCAAGCTGAAAGAAAAGCCAAAGCCAAAGTCCTTTGAAAACCCTGCAGTCCCTGGGAGCATTGAGGAGCCCCCAGGGCCATTGCTGAGCAAGGCTCCCCAGGGACTCCTTCCAGCAGATCCTTGAGGCCACTGGCATGTGGGCTAGGGGGGGATGCTGAGGGCAGGACAAGGGGCTGCCAGTGGCCAGCCTGGCTGGGGCTGTGCCAGGAGGCCCCAGTGCCTCAGGACAAGGTGTCTCCTGCCAGCCCTTGGTGGCACAGAGCCTGCTGTGCCCCAGGGCACCAAGCCTTGGCTTCTCTTTGTCCCCACCTGTCATCACTGCCTGCAGTTCTCTGCTCTGCCTGGGGCCTGGGGACACTTTCTCAGTGGTGTTCCTCAGTGGGACCCATTAAAAGTGAAAGAAACTTTGGAGTTGGATTCTGACTTGGAGTTCTGGAGAGGTTTCTTCAGCTGCCTCTCAGGGACTGATGTTCAGGGCCTGAGCACAAAGCCCCAGAGGCTCATTAAAGTCCTTGTGCTGTGGCTGTGCTGCTGAGCTGGGCTGGGCTGCTGGCACAGAGGCAGCTCCTGGGAACCAAGAAGAGCTTGAAAAGCACATTTCTCTTGCTGAGCAGCTCTTCTGCCAGCCCAGCAGGGCTGGGGCACTGCCTGCAGCCAGCCCGGGCACAGCCCAGAGGCACAGAGAGCTTCAATCAGTCAGGGCTGGCAAGGTGCTGAGAAGTGCCTGGGGCAGAATCCCTGCCAGCCCTTGGCACAGGAACCTCTGGCTGCAGGACAATGCAGCTGCAGCTCCTGGAGTGATCTCCTACAGCTGCAACATCCCAATGCCTACAGACCCTGTGAGTACATTCTCTGATTGTCTCTTGTGCAGAGCAGCCAGGGGTGCCCAGGGCTGTCCTGCAGAGCAGGCTCCTGCAGCCCAGGGCGCTGTGCTGGGGCAGGGGCTCTGCTGCCTGCCAGGGACAGCTCTCAGCCGGCCCGGGGAGCTGCTGCCAGCACTTGGGAGAAGCTGTGGGGGAAAGGAGCCACCCTGAGCAGGGCAGGTGCTGCTGCTGAGAGGGGCTGGTGGGGCAGGGCTGCTCCCAGCTCCAGACCAGCCTGGGCACAGCTCCAGAGGACACTTCCCAAAGGAAGGTAAGCTTAGGATTGCTGGAATGATCAGGAGCTTTCCTGAGAGTGTTTTCAATTTCCTGCTTGGAGAAGGATGGGAAAGTTGGGGTGATAAAAGGAAGAGTTTTGCTTTTTTTACATTTTTATATATGAATATCTCTATAAATTACTTATACATAATTATAAAACTATAATCCTTACTTTATTCTATTTAATCCTTAATTAACTCTGTTAAGCTACTATTATATACTTCTATAACTATAATCCTAAATTAACTTTAGTACATTTCTTAACCTTTCTCTTAGATTTCAGAACAGTAAGCTGACAGTCTAAATACATTCCTGAAATACTTATTATCAGTTTTATAATCAAATACTCTTATTATCCGGAAGAGAACCTACAAGGACATTTTCTTTATTGACCAGAATGTGAGCAGTCACAACAAAAAGTAAAGGCAAAGAAGCCCTTGGACCTATTCCAATGGGTTGACCCAGGGGTGTGTAACTGGGGCAACTGAATCTCCTACTGGATGTTCCTGTTAAATATCCTAATTGATCAACCTTATTAAATTGTTGAAATCAGGGGCTAAGTGTGTCCCATCCCCACTGGGACACCTGGAAGCTTCCAATAAAGCTCTGTTTTTTGTTTTACTGTTCTAACACTGTTGCAAGGGTTTTTTGTGTTGTTTTTTTTTTTTTCTCTTTGGATTATAGACAAGAGGGGGATGAGAGAAGCAGCACAGGAATTGTAATCCCAGAATGACAGAACATTCTGAGTTGAAAGGGACATACAGGATCATCAGAGGAATGTTTGAACATTTACAGAGACTCCAGAACTGTCACTTTGGGTGGTCAGTCTCTCTGCTGGGAGCCTCCCAAAGGGCCCTCAGCCACTCCTCAGCCCTGGACAGCAGCAGCATCACCTCTGCAGGGCCCAGCAGGGCTCTCCTGAGCTGCCCTTGCCCACCTGCAGCCAGAGCCTGCCCCAGCCAGGGCCCTGCACACAGGCAGGTTTCTGTAGGGCCGGGGCGAGGGCACACAGGCTGGGATGGGCTCTGTGAGCGCTGGCAGGGACAAGGCTCCTCTCAGGAGGGAATGTCCAGGCCCAGGGAGATGCTCAGGGAAGGAGAGGGGGCTGAAGAGAGCAGTGCTGGGGGCAGGAGGGCACTGTTGGTGTGTGGGAGGTGCCGGGCACAGCTGGGCACGGGAACACTGTCCTGAGTGCCCGGCTGTCTCTGCCCTGCCCTCTCAGGCACAGCACCACAACATCTTCTCTTCTTTCTGCACTGCCCTGATGTTGTCACTGTGATCTGCTGCTCTCAGGGAGGCTCTGGCATTTGCAGCAGCTGAGTCAGGCACTGCCCTTGGCATTCCTGCCAGGCAGGGGTGCCCATGGGAATGGGGTGTCCAAGCTTCCCTGGCACCTGTGGGGCTGTGGGAAAAGCAGTCCATGGGAAAGGGGAGTGAGCTGACCCCCCTCGCTGAGATCCCATCGTGGGCACAGCCGGGGATCTCCTTGCTGTGCCCTTGCAAGCTCTGAGCTGCCCTCCTGGCTGCAAATCTGTGCCAGAGCCTCTGGGAGTTCCCTGAATGTCCCCCGGGGAAGGGCAGAGCTGCCAGAGCTGAGGAAATGCTGCTGGGTTTGCCAAGGGAGCCGTGAGTGTCCTTGGCACAAGGGGGTGCTGAGACCTTGCCCAGAGACCTTTAGAGAGGGTGAGACATTCAGGGATCCCTCTGCTTGGGGCAGGGTCTGGTTTATCCCAGGGTGACCCGGGAGTGTGATTGTGCTCTGATTGCAGCCAAAGGTGCAAAGCCAGGGCAGCTGGGAACAAGCCCATGCAGCCCCTCACCTTCCCTGAGCCCCAGGGAATCCTTTACCTATCCCATCTCTCAGTGGAAAACTCAGAGTGCAGCAGGAATGCTGGGGATTTCTGACCTCAGAGAGCCAGGAATGATGTGTGGGATGGAAAAATTCCCTACATCTCCTTCCTGTCATCCATGTCTTTCGTCTTGGGAATGGAGATGGTACCAAGCCTGTCTGCATTGGGAGTGATTCCACTGAAAAATCCTGAATATCCAGTCGTGTCCCTCCACAGGGCCACAAACCCAGGGCAGCAGGACAGGGATGGCTCCTCGAGAGCCCCCAAGCACAGGCCTGGTTTCTGCTGGCACACTCAGCCAGCACAACTGGAGCTCAGGCAGGGACGTGGGTGAAGGTTTTCCCAGAGGAAGAACAAGGCTGGGTGAATCCTAGTGGGACAGTCTGCAGGGAATGGCCCAGGTTTGGCTCAAAGCAGCCTCTCCTGACTTGTCACTGTCCTTTCTCCATGGACAGGTCCCCATGTGCAGCCCCAGCAAATGTCCAACAGCAGCTCCATCAGCCACTTCCTCCTGCTGGCATTGGCAGACACGCGGCAGCTGCAGCTGCTGCACTTCTGCCTCTTGCTGGGCATCTCCCTGGCTGCCCTCCTGGGCAACGGCCTCATCATCAGCGCCGTAGCCTGCGGCCAGCACCTGCACACGCCCATGTTCTTCTTCCTGCTCAACCTGGCCCTCACTGACCTGGGCTCCATCTGCACCACTGTCCCCAAAGCCATGCACAATTCCCTCTGGGACACCAGGATCATCTCCTACACAGGATGTGCTGCTCAGCTCTTTTTTTTTCTCTTCTTCATCTCAGCAGAGTACTATTTCCTGACCATCATGTGCTACGACCGCTACGTGTCCATCTGCAAACCCCTGCACTACGGGACCCTCCTGGGCAGCAGAGCTTGTGCCCACATGGCAGCAGCTGCCTGGGCCAGTGCCTTTCTCAATGCTCTCCTGCACACGGCCAATACATTTTCCCTGCCCCTGTGCCATGGCAATGCCCTGGGCCAGTTCTTCTGTGATGTGCCCCCGATCCTCAAGCTCTCCTGCTCACACGCAAATTCCCTCAGGAAAATGGGACCCATTTCTGTTAGTGTGTGTTTATCACTCAGCTGTTTTGTGTTCATAGTTTTCTCCTATGTGCAGATCTTCAGGGCTGTGCTGAGGATCCCCTCTGAGCAGGGACGGCACAAAGCCTTTTCCACCTGCCTCCCTCACCTGGCCGTTGTCTCTCTGTTCATCAGCACTGCAGTGTTTGCCTACCTGAAGCCCCCCTCCATGTCCTCCCCATCCCTGGATCTGTCCCTGTCAGTTCTGTACTCGGTGGTGCCTCCAGCCCTGAACCCCCTCATCTACAGCCTGAGGAACCAGGAGCTTAAGGCTGCAGTGTGGACACTGATGACTGAAAAAATTCAGAAACAATAAACTGCTGACCAATTTGGGTAAATCACTTGTAATAAATGCCATCGTTGACACTTCTTGTTGATTTGGTTATCGTTTTTTTTTTTCCCCCTTTGTTTAACTTTTTCGTATGGTCCACAAAGAAATGTCATTTTTTGTGCCATTTCTCATTTTGTTTCTCTCCACATTCTCTGGGGCCACAGACTGTGTCAATGAATGGCTGCACTTTTGGTGGCTTTAAAGGACCTAAAGGATGTCCCAGCAAAGTTTTCTGCAGAGATGCCCTTTGGTTGCCTTCTCTGGAGCTGCAGCAGCAATGTCTGTGTGCAGAGCTGGGGGCAGATCAGTGCTGGCCCAGCAGCTGTGCCCAGCAGCAGCAGCAGCACTTGGTGTTGCCAGTGCTGCTGCCGTGGCCCTGCCCCGCTGCCCTGGTGGCCCTGGTGTTGCTGTAGGGCCTGAGTGCTCTCGGGGCCGGGCACAGTGCTGGGGGTGGCAGTGCCGGGGCTACAGCAGGGACAGGCCATGGGCACTGCTGGGGCAGCGCTGACGCCTCAGGCCAGGGCCTGGGGGCTCCAGCCTCCTTGCCCAGGCTCTCTCAAGAACACACCCAGGCCAATGCTCAGCACAGAAAACCCCCGTGAGCAGCCCCAGGGTGGCCGTGGGCAGGCTGGGGGCAAACAGCATGGCTGGGGCTCTGCAAGGGCCCTGGGGGAGACGGGAAGGAGCAGCAGAGCAGGGGCTGATCCATCCCCAGTGCGCTGCACAGCCCAGGGCAGCGTCCCAGAGCGTCCTCATGGAGCTGCCAGCACCATCCCCCCTCTGCAGCCCTGGCCTCTGCCCCAGCTCACACAGGTGCCCCATCCTTGCAGGCACAGGCACGGCAGCACTGGCTCAGGAGCCCCTGTTTGCATTGCACACAGCAGGCAGGAGCACCCCCATGCTGCTGCTGTGGGGACATGAACCTGAGGGAGCACAAATGCCATCAGCCCCTGGGGCCAGCAAGGGCTGGGGGACACCAGGGAAAGCAGGCAGCTTTGTCCTGGCCTCTGCAGTCAGCCAGAAAGTTTGTTCCCATCAGCTGGGAGTTTCCTGTGCCACTGCAGAGGGTGTTGCTCAGAGCCAGGGCTGCCTGACAGCCATCCCCAAACTGCCCTGACCATTTCCTTGGCTTCACCTTCGCTTTCTTTACTCCTCTCTTGTACAATTTTTCCTAGTGCTGAGCCCTGTTTCCCTGTCCTGCACACAGCCCATCCCTGTTTGCCCTTTCCTCTCTGGCCCCACTCCTCATTGCAGTTCCTGACTTGGCACCATGGGAACGGCCCTTGGGGAGCAGGATCATCCTCCAAGTGCTGCAGCAATTGTCTGCAGGCTCCTGCAGTGCCCCATGCTGCTCCCTTGCCAGAGGCAGCCCAGGCCAGGGGGGCCCATCTGGGCTGCTGTGTCTGCCTGTGGGGCTCCCTGTTCTGGGCAGTGAGGAGGAGCTGCAGAGGCTCTGCAGCACTGACAGGATGGGCTTTGGGGCTGGCAGGAGAAGCTGAGGCACCTGGGCTGCTGGAGCTTCTGAACAGGAGGCCCAGGGCTCATCCTGCAACTGCTCCAAGGGTGCTTTCAGAGAATCCCAGAATCAGCAAGGTTGGAAAATTCCTCGGAGAACATCAGGGGACATAATGTTCTGACACTGCCTTGTCTCCCCTGAGCCTCCTCCAGGATAAACAAGCCCAGCTCCCTAAGCCACTCCTCACAGGACTTGTGTTCCAGACCCCTCCCCAGTCTTGTTGCCCTTCTCTGGACACGCTCCAGCCCCTCCATGGCCTCCCTAAATTGGAGGTCTCAGAACTGGACACAGCACTCGAGGTGCTGCCCAACCAGTGCCCAGCACAGGGGAAGAATCACTGCCCTGCTCCTGCTGGCCACACCATTCCTGATCCAGGCCAGGAGCCATTGGCCTTCTTGGCCCCCTGGGCACACTGCTGCCTCATGTCCAGCCTGCTGTCCATCTGTCCCTGCAGCTCCCTTTCTGCCTGGCTGCTCTCCAGCCCCTCTGTCCCCAGCCTGTGGCGCTGCAGGGGTTGTTGTGGCCAAAGTGCAGGACCCAGCACTGGGACTTGTTAAACCTCACCTTGCTGGGTTTGGGCCCTGGATCCAGCCTGTCCAGGGCCCTGTTCAACACCCAGCCTGTGTCATCTGCAAATTTGCTGATAGTGGACTCAATCCCCTCATCCTGACCATCAATGCAGATATTGAAATCCACGCTGGCTGGCTCTGATCCATTGGCCATCCTCTGGGTGCCCTTTGGTGGAACTCAAGGTGAGCTGTTCCATAACCTTGCCAGGCACCCAGGTCAGGCTGACAGGCCTGGAGTTCCCCAGATCCTCCTTCCAGCCCTTCCTGGAGATGGACTCACACTGGCACCTCCAGTCCTCTGGAACTTCCCCGGTGAGCCAGGACTGATGGGAAATGATGGAGAGCAGCTTGGGGAGCTCATCCACCAGCTCCCTCATCCCCCTAGCATGGATCCCATCTGATCCCATACACCTGTGAGCATCTGAGTGGCTCAGCAGGTCAGCAGCTGCTTCCTCCTGGATTCCAGGGGGCTGTTCTGCTCCCTGTGCCCATCTACCAGCTCAGGAGAACACTTGTCCTGAGGACAACCTGTCCTAATATTGAAAATTGAGACAAACAATGTGGTAAGTAGCTCAGCCTCGTCTTTATCTTTAGTTCCTATACTCTCCACTGCATCCAATAAAGAGTAGAGTTTCTCCTTATACCATGTTTTGCTATTAATTTATTTATAGAAACCTTATCTAATATTTTTCACAGAAGTGGCCAGGTTAAGCTCTAATTGAGCATTCACCTCTTTCCTTTTCTTTCTGCATGACCTAATTATATCCTTAAACACTTTGTAAGTCGCCTGACCTTCTGTCCAAAGGTGAAGAACCATCTTTTTTCCCTTGAGTTCCCACAAAAGCTCCAAGGGCAGCCAGGACAGTCATTTTCCTCACCAGTTCATGTTTTGCCACACTGGGACAGGCTGCTCCTTCCCCCTTAACATTACTTTCTTGAAGTGTGTCCATCCTCCCTGGACCCCTTTGTTTTTAAGGGCTGTTTCCCTTAAAAAAATCAGTACCCAATTCGGTACTCCCCAAATTTGCATCCTGAACAGGCCAAAGTCTGCCCTTCCTAATTCCAGTGTAGAAGTTTTGTTGCTGCCCCTCCTTCTTTCACAGAAGATTGAAAACTTGATTTTTGCATGGTCACTGTGCCCCAGGCAGCCTCCGAGCCCCACATCTGCCACCAGCCCTTCTCTGATTGTGAACAGCAGGAGACAGAGCTTTCCTTGGCAGTGGGAGTGCTACCAAAAATTCACTAAAACAGAAAACTCCTTAACACCAATGCAGCATTAAGAAGCAGCATTCTTTATTCAGCCGGATGCACGGGGGAGAGCTCCTCCCAAAGCCATGCGTGCTGAGTACAGGAAAGTTTCTGTTTATTTTCTGCATTTTGCACACATATTCATTGATTGTCCTGGACTAAACACACATCTGATAATCATTTCCCCAAAATCATTAACACATTTCCCCTCCCCTCTACCCATGCGCTCTTCTGTCCTGGGGGTCTCTCTGGTGGTCCCTGGTGGTCGTGGACCCCAATGTCCCAGTGGGCCTGGCTGAGCTGGCAGGACACTGAGGCTGGTGAACTTCCAGTTCCCCTTCTGACACAATGGGCATTGTGTGGTTTCCATAGGCCTGGGGTTTTGGAGAACAAGCTCCAGGTGTGAGCTCACCTGGTGGAGGCAATTGATCATCTGGTAACATGAGGTCACAGAGTGGGCTATGACATCACAGAGTGGGTTATGTGAGGTCATTGAGAACATACAGCATCACAGACCGCCTCTGTGACATCACAGAGCAGAGGTCTGACAACACAGGGCACACAATGACAACACAGAGTTGGCTCTGACATCAGAGACCAGGTGTGTGTCATTAGAGAATGGGCTGTGACATCACAGAGCAGGCTGTGACATCACAGAGGGGCTGTGTGACATCCCAGTAGTGCTGAGTGATGTCACTGGGTTGGTAAGTCCGCCCCAGCTGCCCCACACAGTTTCTCCCAACAAGTCCAATGCTGTTCATGCCCAGCGGGGTCCCTGTCCTCCGGGATCCCCCCGGTCCCCCTGGAGCCACAGCCTCCAGCAAAGGATGTTCCACAGGATCCACCCCACAGCCTGACATGGGGACAAGGGGCCAGGGCTGTGTGACCAGGACATCAAGGCCGTGGATTATCCAGGTCACTGTGGCCTGGTTTGGGCTGCCCAGGGCAGGAAAGATGTCAGGCAGCTGGAGCAGGGTTAGGGAAGGGCCTCCAAGGTGGGGCTGGAGCCCTTGGGCTGTGAGCAGAGGCTGAGGGAGCTGGGCTTGTCCAGCCCACAGCAGGGAAGGCTGAGGGGCTCCTCATCCCAGCCTGGCAGTGCCAGCAGGGAGGTGCTGGAGAACACAGAGCCAGGCTCTTCAGCGGGGGGCCTGGTGGGAGACAAAAGCCAATGGGTGGAAGGGGAAAGAGGGGAGATCAGCCAGGACAGGAGGAGATGAAATGAGTCAGGCTGGTTTCAGCATTTCCTCAACACCAAGAGCAGCCTGAGCCCCTTCTCCATCCAGCACTGACAGCTTTGCAAATCAGGAATTGTTCGAGCTGTTTTGCCCCCACTCCAGGACAAGCATCCTGATACAAGAACTTAATTGTGTTTTTATATCTATCACAGAACCATGTTTGTCTGAAATTAATTTTAGTTTGGAAATCACTTGTGGATGGAGGACTCAGCAGATGCTGCTGGGATGTTGCACATAGCTCAGAGAAGAGTGTGATTGTTATTAGATTGTGTCCTGTTCAGCAATGGTCTGTTGGCCATGAAGAGAAACTTTCTGTGCCTCTGAGTCCCACCAGTTCCTGGTGCCTCAAAAGAACACAAACCTGATGAGTTGTGGTCCCCACTCCAGTGGTGGGACTTGCACCTCCCTCCATCCCCAGAGCAGAGCTCCCTTGTCCCAGAAAGTCTCTGGCAGTGCAGGGATGAAGGAAACAGGACAGGCTTTGAAGATCAGGGATAGGGCAGAGCCAGGGAGAAGAATGACTTTTGCATTTGATGGAGCTGTGCCTTGCCTTGGCTTTGTTGGCTGACAAGAAATGAACATGCCTCTGTGTCTCGGGCAGCTCCTTCTGCAAGGAAAGCAGGTGGGAGTTGGAGCCAAGGAGCTGAAAGCTGCAGCTGCAGCCTGGGCTGGAGGGAGCTCAGATTTGCACAAGGCTGCTCTGAGTGCCAGGCCTTGGCTGGGGGAAATGGTGGGGTGGGGGTAGGGACAGAGTCTGATTGATTGTCAGCCATGAAGGGTCTTGATTTTCATATCTATACAGACTGCATGACGAGGTACTTGGATTCAGTGTCAATTGGAGATTGCAACTATCAATGTAGTAACAGGAAAAAAAAAAAAAACCTAGACAGGACATAAAGAATTAATTTCTCACTGTCTTTTTAAGTCGAATATATTCAGCTTGAAGACACTGCTGGAATCTGTCTAATTAACCACAAAAGATTTGAAAATTAAATCAATTTATTCCCAGAGGCTTGGCTTGTTCAGGTGTTCTGAATGTTAATGAGCCCTGGGACACTGAATTCCTGCACTGAAGAGCTGCAGGCTGAACAAGCCTCTGCAGCAGGACAATTCAGCAGCAGCCTCCAAGTTGCTGAGGATGTCAGCAGCCCCCACTGAGGCCATCCCTGGCCAGAGCCCGTGAGGGAATGGGCAGACAAGGAGAGCGTCCCTGGGGCTGGGCCAGCACAACTCAGAGGCACCAGCGGCTCCAGCTGGGAAATGGAGTGTGGAATGGGGCTGGGAGAGCCCTGCCTGGGCTGTGCCAAGCAGGACACACAAGCCCTGACCCCCATCGCCCAAACAACTCTCTCAGTGAGACATTTAAAAGGAACTGGAATTGTTTGTGTGCTCTCAGTTGGACTCCCTGGAGAAATAACACAAAGAGATTCTGAGGAGCTCAAAACAGCCAAACAGCCTTTACTGGGAAATTTAGAAAATCAGAGAAACTTTGGCCAAAGGTTTTCTATGACATTGTAGTGGTTTTGGTTTGTTAATTTAAGACTTTTTTAATGTTGAGATTTTTTAATTAATGTGTTGATGAGTGTGGTGGGTTTTATTGTTTTATTTATTTATGTGTTTATTTTGTTGTGAAATATGATTAGGAGACAGGTAAAATAGGCTGAAAATTTTAAGAGGGTATAAGAAATTTTTTTCTAAAAGTTAGTAAAAGAGAGAATGGTAGTAAGAATTAATATAAACTCTTTAGAACACTTTTTTACTGACAGTGTAAAGAAACTAAACAAAAACTTTCTAGTCAGTTTACTATTTCTAGAATGGTCTTTTTTTATTTTACTTAGAGAAGTTTTTCTTGTTAAGGTTAAGGAGATTTTTTTACAAGAGGAAAAAATAGTCTTTTGGCTCCTAATTTTGTCTTAGAGAACAGTTTTCTGGGGAACTTTGTTATTGTGAAGTTGTTTATATTGCTAGAAGCTTTTTTAAAACTTGTTGATGGGCCATGTCAACTTATGGGGTATTGGTTTTAAGATTAGTTGTTTAAACATAAATATTTTGATTATTTATTTTATTTTTTTTTAATCGCTCGGAATAGAGATCTTTCCTTGGAGACACTGGATTATTTTTTTTCCAATTTTAACTTTTGATGAAATTACAGTTAGTTTAACATTTTTTATCTTAGTATGTAGGTTATCGTTTGATATTGTTTGATATTAATTTGAATTTTTTTTAATTTCTTATGTGTCATATAGAAAAAGAGTTTTTTCTTTATAGCTTATAAAATGATTTAGTTTAAAGATGTTTTTCTTTTTTTTTTTGGGTTTAAATTTCTTCTTTATGAACTTTATGGTTTTATGCTGGTTTTTTAATATGCGTGTATTTTGTTTTTCTTTTATTTGAGGGAGGATTGAAGTATTGAAAGGGCTAACATCTGACCTGCCGGTAACTTGTGGTGCAAGTTGTGTTGGGATTGGTTTTATGGTTGGTTTTTTGGTATTTTGTGTTTAATTTTAGTTGTAGGGTTATTTTGTATGGGTTATAGGTTGTAGGGGATTTTGGTTTGAGTTGTGTTGGGGGGAGGGGGCTTGATGGTAAGATTTGAATAGCTGTGGCTAGCTTTGTTCTGGTTGGGGTTTTGTAGCCTCTTTTGTTTTCCTGTTTGGCAGTTGTTGGGGTTTGGTTTGGTTAGAATGGGGCTGATGGGAGGGGGGCAGCCTGGGCAGGGGGGAAGGGGCTCAGCCCAAGGCAGGGTTGCTTGGTTTGGTTTGGTTGAGATGGGGGCCGGGGTCGCTACTTCTTTGTTGACTGGAGAAGAAAGAGGAGGTTCCTGGGTTTTTTCACCTTTAACATCTGTGTTTCACAGAGGCATGTTCAGCATCTTAGTGGTTTTACAGTTATGCAAAAAGCTTTGTATTACTTTTTAAAATTCTTCTCATGTCAAACTTTGACAGACATTCAATCAACAAAAATCATTTCTCAAAGCATTGATTTGACTCATTCAACTTCAAAAAATCTAAGCCTGTTCAATTTAATGTTAATCAAAATTTGCAGGAGCACAGAAACATAAGAAGACAGAGAAAGAGAGAAAGACAAAAAAAGATACAGAGAAGCACACACACAGCTGCCAACTCCTGGATTCCAGTGGTGTTCAGATGGAAATTCCAAGAGGAGGTAGGGTCAAGATGTGTGCTTGCCTTGTGGTCAGCTTTAAATACCCCTTGGTCTTCCTGTGTCCTTCCCCCAGGTGTGACTTTGGGTCATGACCCAAGCACCAGCCCCTTATTATCTAAAAACTCTCAAACTTTTCTGTCCGTAGACTAGCCTCAGGCAACTCCATGCAGCCTTCTGCCTCCTTCTCTCTTCCTTCTGTGGGATCAGCTAACTCTTTCCTGTCCCTTGCACAACCACATGAGCCTGTCTCTCCCTCACACGACATCTTCCCTTTGCTGCCCCTCACACAACTGCTCAGCTCTTTTTCCCCACAGCACAGCCTGCAGACTGCAGTTGATTCTCGGCCAGCTAACCCACTCCTTTATAAACCCACTCTTTGGAAAACACATCCTATTAAGGGCAAGGCTTTTCCCACTCTTTGGGAATTAGTCCAGCTGCAATTCATCAGGAGCAAGATAGCCTTCAGCACTATCTCTGTTCTCTTGACAATCTGTCCTCCCACACTCTGGGATTTCACAGGCAGCTCTGTGATGTCACAACCCACTCTGTCATGTCTCAGCCTTCTCTGTGACATCACACAGCTTCTCTGTGATGGCACAGAGCCCTTATCTACGATGGCAGAGTCTTCTCTGTGGCCTCACAGCCTGTTCTGTGATGTCACACAGCCATCCTGTGATGTCACAGCCCACTTTGTGACATCGCAGCCTGTTCCATGATGTCACACAACCAGCCAATGAATGTCACAGCTAGCTCTGTGATGTCATACTGCCTCACTGTGATGTCACAGCCTGCTCTGTGATGTCACACAAGCACAGAATCACAGAATCACAAGGCTGGAAGAGACTTTGAAGATCATCAAGTCCAACGCATGCCCTAACACCATCTCAACTAGACCATGGCACTCAGTACTATATCCAATCTTCTTGTAAACACATCCAGGGATGGTGACTCCCCCACCTGCCAGGGCAGACAATTCCAGTACTTTATCACTTTTCCAGTAAAAGCTTTTTCCTAATATCTACTTGTGATAAACAGGTGTGATTCGTGCTGACAAAATTGAAACAGTAATCAATATTGATACAGTAATTATTACTTGGCAGTAACAAAAATGGATAAAAAGTGAAATGCCAGCAAGAAGAGAGGGGAGGGGTCCGCTCCCCCCCCTTTCTCCTGCAGATATTCAGGACAGGAAGGAGTAAGAGATAACTATTACTAAATTTATGTGAAAGAGAGGGAAAACTTGGGTGGACATCAGGAACATGTTAATTGTATGAGATTTATTGCTTTAATGTTAGAACATGGCATTGGCTCATATAATGTTAGTTTTGCCTCATACTATACCAGCTTGGTGCACATGTGTAATCCAAAGGTGAAATAAAGGACACCTGAGGAAGAGGAGAAGCCTTCCTCAGACGACCCCCAAAGAGTGCTGCGACCACCTAAAAGGGATGGTGGCACATGCGTGATGATGGTGATGATGAGAGTGGAAATACGAATGTGACAAATCAAAAATGGGAGGAGATGGTGATGACACACAGCATAAAAGGGGGAATTGTAACTTGATGATCTTGTACGTGAGGTGGCAGGGGTCCCAAAGCCCTTGCACTCCGTACCCCACACTAATTTTTTTACTTATGCGTTATTATCAAAACCAGATTATTCCTCATTCTAACCAAATTATATTACCAATATTTTGAGAGTATTCAATGTTATATATTCTAAACTACTTCATTAAAATTGCTGCTACATTTCATTCTGTTTGATTTTTATTTGTGATTGGATAATTGGGCAAACATAACACTGGGGTTCCAGGGCAGGGCAAGGCTGGACCTGCCCCTTCCTCCCTCACACATGAAATGTTTCCAGCCAACAATCTGCTCCAGTCACTCACAGTAGGCAATGTTGGAGGTGGAACCCCAATTGTGGCCATGGGCACCTGGCTGAGAAGGACAGTTCTTTTCCATAGGAAGGAAAGCACAGAGCCTTCCCCAGTGTTTGGGAGACAGATGGGAAATGACCCTTGTGAAACCACTGCCACCCAGACTTGTCCTGGCATAATTCCTATGGGAACAATCCCTGGATAAAAAGAAATTGGGAGGTGAAATCCCAATTCTGAGCATGGGTGCCTGGAGGAGAAGGAGAGTTCTTTTTCACAGGAAGGAAAGCATGGAGCCCCAGAATTTCAGCAGCAGATGAAAAGAGACCCTCAACATGCCAAGGTCAGCGGGACCAGTCAGGCATTCCAGGGGAGGCCAAACCAGCCAGACCAGTTCTGTGTTCCCTTGGTTTTATGGGGCCCTGAAATGTCACAATGGTGCCTTGATTAGAAGAAGACCTGCAGTGTCACAATGGACCGTTGGTTCAATGGGGTCCCACAATGTCAAGGTGGCCTCTAGGTTTCATAAGGCCCCGCAGTGTCACAATGGCCCATTGATGACATGAGGCCCCGCAATGTCACAATTGACCTTTGGTTCCATAGGGTCTCGCAGTGTCACAATGGTCTCCGCAGGCTCCACCGTGTCAAAATGGACCATTGATTACAGGCGGCCTCTCTGTCACGGTAGACCTTTGGTTCCATGCAGCCATGCAGGGTCACAATGAACCCTTGGTTCAGAGGGGTTCCCTAAAGACACAATGGCCCCTAGTTTCCATGACACCCCAAAGTGTCATCATGGTCTCCACGGTTCCATGAGGTCCTGCAGTGTCACAATGGACCCTTGGTCTGATGGGGCTTCTCAGTGTCACAATGATCCCTACATTCCATGGAGCCACACAGCATCAGTACGGTCCCCTTGTTCCCATGAGGCCCAGCAATGTCACAGTGCTCTCCATGATTCCATGAGGCCCCACAGTGTCACACTGGTGCCTTGGTCTCACAGGGCCCCACAGTGTCACAATGCTCCCTTGGTTCCATAGGCCCTGTGCTGCTGCATTCCCCCCTCCCCTTCTCAGGCCGCCCTGCCAGCTGAGAAATGCTCCTTGGGCCTCGGCCTTGGCCAGCAGCCCCTGGGCTCAGCTCCTCTGGAGCTCATCACAAACACTGGCTGCCCCAGGCACTGCTGCTGCCCAAGGAGCTCCTGCTTTCTGTAGGAGCAGCCCTGGGAACTGTTTCTGTTCCCTCAGTGCCACAACATCCCTGTTCTCACATTGCCAAAGAAAGCTGTTGATGCCGAGTGCGGCCAGGATGAGCCATTGCTGGGACTGAAGCCCCTCTCTTGGGGCCCTACAAACAGCGCTCCAAAAGGAGCCCCTTGGAGCTCTCCTGGGCCAGCGACTCCCTCTGAGTGGGGCCTCTCCCAGCCGGGAACTCTCCCGTTTGCTGCACTCGGGGATCCCTGAACAGCGACAGAGCCTGGGCCGATCCCCCCACTCCTCCAGGCTCAACCCTTCACCTGCTGGGGAGATGCCAAAGCATCCCCAGTGAGCATTTCCCTGCCCTCAGGGGAATTTCTCACAGGTGCCTTGCACTGACTCTTGGTGTCTGTGTGCACACAGGAGTGCCTGTGCTGGGGAAATGGGGCAGAAATGCTGCTCTCTGAGGGGCTTGAGTGCCTTGGATAGCTGAGTCCGTCAGGCATGTAGGTAAGGTTAAGACATGAGGAAAAACTTAAGTAAATGCTGCTAAGAGTTGTTCTTTTGCTAAGTGTTTATGTTTAATATAAGTTAGAGACTGAGTTAAATTCTTTTAAATGTTATTCCTCTGTTAAATTACTAAGTCATAGGTTATAAGTTTGGTTAAATACTGTTAAGTGCTGTTCTTTTGTGAAATGGAGATGTTTAGGGTGTCAGTCAAGGTTAAGGTATAAGTCAAGTCCTGTTAATTTTAAGCTGTGTTAAGCTTTTAGACCATAATCCTTTTATCCTTGCCCTCCCTGTCCTCTTGTCAGACACACAAAGGAACAATTCTCTGTTCATTTCTCTGTATGATTGCCTGGATCTTGTTTGGTTTTGTTGTTGTTTTGTTTCCTTGGTGTGCCTGAAGTGTCCACTCAGGAGCAGAGTGACTCTTGCCAAGGAACTTGGTGGTGCTGTTGCTGAATATTAAATCTGGTTTTTGCTGACCCCTTGCCAGGGTTTTTTTCAGCACTCTCAAGCCCTTGTTTGTAAGAGGGTGAAAGAGCCCTGGCCCAGGCTCTGGCCCTGGGGGACACAGGGACGCTTCCCGGGGTTCCCTGTATCCATGTCTCACCCCCATGGCCCTGACCTCCCATCCCTGTGTCAGGCTCTGGGGTGGATCTCGTGGAACATCCTCTGGGGGAGGCTGCGGCACCTGGGGCAGTGGGACCCGGGGGGACAGGGGACCCCACTGTGCATGAGCAGTGTTTGACTTCCTTAGGGGGGAACTGTGAGGGGGGGCCAGGGCAGAGTGACCTCCTCAGTGACCTCAGACAACCCTTGTGATGTCACACAGCCTTCTCATGTTGTCAGACACCCCCCTGTGATGCCATAAAACCTCCTATGATGTCATACAGTCCCTCTATGATGTCAAACAGCCAACTCTGAGATGTCACCAGATGATGTGATTCAGCTGATCTGTGATGTCACAGAAGACTCGGTGATGGCACAAAGTCACCATGTGATGTCACTGTCTCTTCTTTGATGTCACAGCCTGCTCTATGATCTTACACAGCCACCCGGTGATCTCACAACCCACTCTATGATGCCACAAAGCCCACCCTCTATGATGGCAGTGTCTTCTCTATGGCCTCAGACCCTACTCTGGGACATCACAGCCAGCTCTGTGATGTCACAACCCTCTCAGTGATGTCACAAAACCCTCAAGAACTCAGTTGCATTGAAACACTTAAGTTTCTTGCACTTTGAAGAGATCCCTATGAGGGACACAACTGAGAAACTGTCCCCAGGTTCCAGCCAGAGCAGAACACTGGAGGCAGTGATGACAGCTGGGGACAAGCAAGGGAAAGGTGTCCTTGGTGCTGAGCAAAGCTGGATGTGTTTCAGGAATGCAAAGGGCCAAGGCCTGAGCCCCAGCCCCTGGCAAGGCAGATCCTGTCCCTCCCTCCTTGCTCAGGGCTCTTCCCGGGATGGGCACTGGCATGTGGGGATGTGCAATGCCAAGGGCAGGAGCATGGGGCGGCCCCTGCCAGGCTGCTGAGCAGGGACAAGGAGGCAATGAGGCCCCAGGCCTGCAAGGGTCACTTGTCCCCTCGTGGCCTCAGGCCCAGGCCCAGCAGCCATGGCCCAACTGCTGCCCAAGTTGGCTCTGGCAGGGCCTTGCAGCTGCTGCCCATCCCTGTGCCCTGTGCAGCCCAGGCTGTCCCACGGTGTCCCTGCCCTGCGCCTCTGTCCCTCCAGGCTGTCGTTATGCCCCGGCTGCCCCACCTGGCTGGCCCCTTCCTTTGCTGACAGCTCTTCATCCTGCCTGCCTCTGCCTGCCCACACAAAGCTTTGGGCTGCTCCAGGCTCCTCTTGGGGGATGCGTTGCACCACAGCCCTGCCTTGGGAGGGAAATTCCTTTCTCCTGGTGTCCAATCTGGTCCTCCCCATCTGTCCTTTGCATTCATCTTTTCTTTCTCCGGCTGTTCTCTACCATGTCAAATGGATCCTCCATCTCTGAAACCACCCTTCTGTCACTGTCATATTTTCTGAAAAATCCCTTCGACAGGATTTCTGCTTCTGGGAAGCTGAGAAGCGTCAGAGAAGAATGAAAACAATAATTATCTGATTTGCTCCTCCTGTGTTTTGCTGCTTTGGAATGTGGTCTGGAGATTGTTTACCAACTGGTCATTCTTTGATTGGCTTCATGTGAATTGTTTTTCTTTAACGACTGATCACCCTCCAGCTGTGTTGGGACTCTGGAGAGTCACGAGTTTTTCATTATCATTCTTGTTAAGTCTTCTGTCTGTATCCTTCCTCTATTCTTTAGTATAGTTTTAGTATAGCATTCTGTAATATATTACAATGTCATAAAATAATAAATTAGCCTTCTAAGAATATGAAGTCAGATTCTCAATTCCTTCCAACGTCACAACCCTTCTCAAACACCAAACCCTTCAATCCGTCCCAGGGCTCTCCCCTGCTGTCCTCAGTCTCCACCCCACTGAGCACAGAGCTCCTGTGTCCCTATGGAGCGGTCAAGTGCTTGAGGCCATGGGCACCTGGACAAGGGGGACAGTTCTTTTCTATAGGCAGGAAACCACAGACCCTCAGGGTTTTGAAGGCACATGAGAAGCTATCACCAGAGGCCAAAGCAAGCCAGACCTCTCTGTCCTTGCAGCTTTTGTCTGAAAGCAGCCTTTGGACATTTGGGGAGTTTTGGGGGTGGAATTCCATTTCAGCCACGGGTTCCTGGACTGGAATGACAGTTCTTCTCCACAGGAAGGAAAGGGCAGAGCCCCAGTGTTTCAAAGGCTGACTCCAGGTGGCCCCAAGGAGGCAAGGCCAGCCAGACCTGCTTGTCTTGGCAGCTATTGTCAGGGAGGAATCCTTGGATAGACAGAATTTGGGAGGCCAAACCCCACTTTTGTCTATGGACATTGGGACAAGAAGGAAGTTTCTTTTCCATAGGAAGGGAAGTACAGAGCCCCAGTGTTTCAAAGGCAGATGAGAGCTGGCCCTCAGGAAACCAAGGGAACCGAGATAGTCCTGGCAGCTTTTGTCTGGAAGCTGTCCTTGCACAGAAGGAATTTTGGAGGTGGATTCTCAATTTTGGCCATGGATGCCTGGACTTAAAAGATGTTTTTTTTCATAGGAAGAAAAGCACAAGCCCCCAGTGCATTGAAGGCAGATGAGAGGCAGCCCCCAAGAGGCCAAGGCCAGCCAGAGCTGTCTGTCCTGGCAGGTTTTATAGGGAATAATCCTTGGATAGAATCAAATTTGGAGGAGGAATCCCAATTTCAGCCATGAATCCCTGGAGGAGAAGGACAGTTCTTTCCCACAGGAAGGAGAGCACAGAACTCCAGGGTTTCAGAGCCTGATAAGAAAAGACCCTCATTATGCCAAGGTCAGCTGGACCAGTCAGGCAGCCCCCAGGAGGCCCAGCCAGACAGACCTGTTCCATGTTCTTGGATCCTTGGGGCCCTGCAGCATCACAATGGCCCCTTGGTTCCATGAGGCCCTGCAGGATCACAACAGATCTTTGTTTCCATGAGGCCCAGTGATAGAACAATGGCTTTCTTGGCTCCGCAGTGGCACAATGGCTCCTTGCTTCCATGAGGCCTTGCAGTGTCAAAATGGTTTCCTTGTTTCCATGGGGCTGCGCAACGCCGCAATGCCCCATTGGTTCCATGAGGTCACAGAGTCTCAAAATGGCCCTTTGGTTCTCTTGGGTTCCCCAGGATCACAATGGCCCCTCGGTTCCACCAGGCCTGGATGTGTTACACTGGCCCCTTGCTTCCATGGAAACTTGCAGTGTCACACTGTCCCCTTGTTTCCATGAGACCTTGCAGTCTCACAGTGGTTGCCTTGGTTCTATGAGGCCCTGTGGTGTCACAATGGCCCCTTGTTTCCATGGGGACTCGGAGTGTCAGAATGCTCTCACTGGTTCTATGAAGCCCCGCAGTGTCACAATGGTCTCATTTGGTTCTGCAGTATCACAAAGGCACCTTGGTTCCATGAAGCCCTGAAGTATGGAATGGCCCCTTGGTTCCATTGGGCTCCTCACTGTCACACGAGTTCTCAGTTTCATGGATCCCTGCAGTGTCACAGTGCTCTCCTTGGTCACGGAGGAGCCATTGTGACCCTGTGGGTCCCCATGGAGCCAAGGGAACATGGAACAGGCTGATGCCTTACGTTTTAGCTTTCATATTTTCCAGATTCTGTTCTGCACTAGTCTGTAACTCTGAACTTCATACAGAGTGTCAGCAAGTTCTCTTCACAGTGTAGTTAAACAAAACAAGCCTTTCCCTGCCCGAGAACCACGGACACCGTTTCAGCTTCAGGCCCAAAAGGTGTAAACAACAGTGAATTGAGGGGAGCAATCTGGGAGGATGTGACTTCATAACCTGAAGCTGTAACTGGACAATTAACCTCAATGTGTAAATGGACCAAAACTTATAGAAGACTCATGACCCATTGTCCATCTTGGGTGTAGCCCTGGCCGGGCTCTTGTAATGCCCCAGGTGTATCCTTTGAAGGGCTTTTTAATAAATCCCTACTTCATTCCTGTAACACTGTCTAGCCTCTGTCCTAGGTCGCCTCTCAAGGCATCAAGGCCTGGCTGGCTGGGCTACCTGGGGGCTGCCTGACAGGTCCAGCTGCCCTTGGCATGTTGAGGGCTGCTGCTCATCAGCCCCTGGAGCATTGGGGCTTTGTGCTCTCCTTCCTGTGGAAAGAACTGTCTCTCTCCTCCAGGTGTCCATGGCCAAAATTGAGATTCTTCCTCCAAATTCCTTATATGCAAAGATTGTTTCCAGATGAAATCTGCCAGGACAGACAGATCTGGCTGCCTTGGCCACCCAGGGGCCACCTCTCATCTGCCTTTCAAACGCTGGGACCATGTGCTTTGCTTTCCTATGGGAAAAATGCGCCTTTCACATCCAGGCACCCATGGCCAAAGTTGGGAATCCACCTCCAGCATTCCCTATATCCAAGGATAACTCCCAGACAAAAGCTGCCAGGACTGACAAGTCTGGCTGGCCTTGGCTTCCTGAGGGCTGGCACCCATCTGCCTCTGAAACACTGGGGCTCTGGGCTTTCCTTCTTAATGAAAAGAACTCTCCTTCCTATCCATGTGCCCAAAAATTGAGATTCCACCTCCAAAATGCCCTGTGTCCAAGGATTTCCCCCAGATGTCAGGAGAGACAGGTCTGGCTCTCTTGGTCCATGGGTGGCCACCTCTCATTTTCTTCCAAAACACTTGGATTTCATGCTTTTCTTTCCTTCTGGAAAAACCATCCACCTCAACCAGGTGCCCATGGCCAAAGTTGAGATTCCACCTCCCAAATTCTGTATGTCCAAGGACTCCTCTGTGACAAAAGCTGCCAGGACAAACAGGTCTGACTGGCTTGGCCTCTCAGGAGCCTTCTCTCTCTGCTTCTGGCCCTGAAACCCATGGGCTCTGTGCTTTCCTTCCTATGGAAAAGATACATCCTTCTTATCAATGCAGAAAAGGCCAAAAGTGGGATTCCACATGAAAAATCCCCTATATCCAAGTGTTGATTTCAGACAAAAGCTGCCAGGACAGAGAGGTCTGGCTGCCCTTGGCCTCTGGTGACTGCCCCTCATCTGCCCCTGCAACACTGGGGCTCGGTTGTTTCCTTCCTATGGAGACCATGGTGACACTGTGGGCCCATGGAATCAAGGGAACATGGAAGAGGTCTGGCTGATTTGGCCTCTCAGAGGTGACCTGACATGTCCAGCTGATCTTGGAATGTCAAGGGCTGCTTCTCCTCTGCCCATGAACCACTGGGGCTCCATGCTTTCCTTCCCATGGAAAAGAACTGTCTCTCTTTTCAGATGCCCATGGACAAATTTGGTACTCCCCATGAAAAATTTCCTCTATGCAAGGGTATCTCCCAGACAGAAGGCTGCAAGCTCTGGCTGGCCTTGGCCTCTGGTGGTAGCATGTCATCTGCCTTGGAAGCACCAGGGCTCTGTGCCTTCTTTCCTATGGAAAAGAACTGGCCTTCTTATCCAAGGGCCATGGCAGAAATTGGAATTTGGCCGCCAAAATTCCATCTATCCCAGGATTGCTCCCTGACAAAAGCTGCCAGGACAGACAGCTCTGCCTGGCCTTGGCCTCTGGTGATTTTCTTAGACTACGAGCTGAATGTTTTCATCTCTAACACCTTGGAGAGGGCCCAGAGATCTCCCAAGCCGGGGTTTACAGGCCTCAAGAACATAACCCATACATGGAGGCTGATGTGCCTGGACTCAGCTGTGAAGAGACTGAGGACAGAACAGGAGTGGCCTGGCAGGGATTGAAGGGTGGATTCAGAAATGGTGGAGCTTTTTCTCCATAGTGGGAAACAGCCAGAGAGAGAAATGATACCACAAATGCAGCTGGGGAGGACCAGACTGGACACAAGAGGAGAGGAATTTCCCTGCCAGGGCAGGGCTGTGGTGCAACACGTCCCCCAGAAGGAGCCTGGAGCAGCCCAAGGCTTTGTGTGGGCAGGCAGAGGCAGGCAGGAGGCAGAGCTGTCAGCAAAGGAAGGGGCCAGCCAGGTGGGGCAGCCGGGGCATGACGACAGCCTGCAGGGACAGAGGCGCAGGGCAGGGACACCGTAGGACAGCCTGGGCTGCACAGGGCACAGGGATGGGCAGCAGCTGCAAGGCCCTGCCAGAGCCAACTTGGGCAGCACTTGGGCCATGGCTGCTGGCCCTGGGCCTGAGGCCACGAGGGGACAAGTGACCCTTGCAGCCCTGGGGCCTCATTGCCTCCTTGTCCCTGCTCAGCAGCCTGGCAGGGGCCGCCCCATGGTGCTGCCCTTGGCATTGCACATCCCCACATGCCAGTGCCCATCCCGGGAAGAGCCCTGAGCAAGGAGGGAGGGACAGGATCTGCCTTGGCAGGGGCTGGGGCTCAGGCCTTGGCCCTTTGCATTCCTGAAACACATCCAGCTTTGCTCAGCACCAGAGACACCTTTGCCTTGCTTGTCCCCAACTGTCATCTTTGCCTCCAGTGTTCTGCTCTGGCTGGAGCCTGGGGACACTTTCTCAGTTGTGTCCCTGACAGGGATCTCTTCAAAGTACCAGAAACTTGAGTGTTTGAATGTAACTGATTTCTTGAGGGTTTTGTGACATCACTGAGGGGTTTGTGACATTACAGAGCTGGCTGTGATGTCACAGAGTAGGGTGTGAGGCCATAGAGCAGACTCTGCCATCACAGAGGGTGGCTCTGTGGCATCAGAGAGTGGGTTGTGACATCACTGGGTGGCTCTGTGTAACATCACAGAGCAGGCTGTGACATCAAAGAAGAGACAGTAACTCACAGGGTGGCTTTGTGACATCACCAAGTCTTCTGTGACATCACAGAGCAGCTGTATGACATCTCAGGGGGATATCTCAGAGTGCTGTGTGAAATTATAGGGGGCTGTGTGACATCACAGAAGGTTGTATGGCATTGCAGCAGGCTGTGTGACATCATAGGAAGACTGTGTGACATCACAGGGGCTGTCTGAGGTCACTGGGGAGGTCACTCTGCCCCAGACCTCCCTCACAGTTCCCTCCAGAGAAGTGCAACGTCCAACGCTGCTCATGCACAGTGGGGCCCCCTGTCCCCCCGGGTCCCCCCGCCCCCGGCACTGCAGCCTCCTCCAGAGGATGTTCCATGAGATCGACCAGAGAGCCTGACAAGGGGACAAGTGGACAGGGCCGTGGGGGTGGAAGAGAGGGACAGGGACTCCCTGGCAGTGCCTCAGTCTCCTTTAGGGCCAGAGCCTGGGCCAGAACTCCTTCACCCTGTTACAAACCAGGGCTTGAGAGCACTGAAAAAATCCCCAGCAAGGGATCAGCAAAAACCAGATTTAATATTCAGCAACAGCACGGCAAAGTTCCTTGGCAAGGGTCACTCTGCTCCTGAATGGACACTTCAGGCACACCAGGAAAACAAAGCAACAACACAACCAAAAAAAAATCCAGGCAATCATACAGAGAAATGAACAGACAACTGTCCCTCTGTGTCTGTGGGGGGGGGACAAAAGGACAGTCAGAGGAAGGATAAAAGGAATACTGCCCAAAAGCTTAACCTTAACAGGACCTTAAACTTAACAGGACTTAACTTATGCCTTAACCTATACTGATACCTTAAACTTCACAATTTAGAAAAAGAACAGAGCTTAACAGTATTTAACCTGACTTATAACCTATGACTTTGAAATTTAATGAACAACACTTGAAAGTATTTAATTCTGCTTATAACTTATATTAAACATAACAACTTAGCAAAAGAACAACTCTTAGCAGCATTTAACTTCGCTTAGACCTTGTGATTTAACCTTACCTACAGGCTTGACTGACTCAGCTATCCAAGGCACTCAAGCCCCTCAGAGAGCAGCATTTCTGCCCCATTTCCCCAGCACAGGCACTCCTGTGTGCACACAGACACCAAGAGTCAGTGCAAGGCACCTGTGAGAAATTCCCCTGAGGGCAGGAAATGCTCCCTGTGGATGCTTTGGCATCTCCCCAGCAGGTGAAGGGTTGAGCCTGGAGGAGTGGGGGGATCGGCCCAGGCTCTGTTGTTGTTCAGGGATCCCCGAGTGCAGCAAACGGGAGAGTTCCCGGCTGGGAGAGGCCCCACTCCGAGGGAGTCGCTGGCCCAGGAGAGCTCCAAGGGGCTCCTTTTGGAGCGCTGTTTGTAGGGCCCCAAGAGAGGGGCTTCAGTCCCAGCAATGCCTCGCTCATCCTGGCCGCACTCGGCATCAACAGCTTTCTTTGGCAGTGTGAGAACAGGGATGTTGTGGCACTGAGGGAACAAAAGCAGTTCCCAGGGCTGCTCCTACAGAAAGCAGGAGCTCCTTAGGCAGCAGCAGTGCCTGGGGCAGCCAGTGTTTGTGATGAGCTCCAGAGGAGCTGAGCCCAGGGGCTGCTGGCCAAGGCCAAGGCCCAAGGAGCATTTCTCAGCTGGCAGGGTGGGCTGAGAAGGGGAGGGGGGAATGCAGCAGCACAGGGCCATGGAACCAAGGGAGCATTGTGACACTGTGGGGCCCTGTGAGACCAAGGGACCATTGTGACACTGTGGGGCCTCATGGAATCATGGAGAGCACTGTGACATTGCTGGGCCTCATGGAACCACAGGGACCATTATGACACTTTGGGGTATCATGGGACCACAAGGCCATTGTGACACTGTGAGACCCCATGGAGCCAAAAGTCCTTTGTGACATTTCAAGGCCTCATGGAACCATGGAGAAACCATTAGGACACTTCACAGCCTCATGGAACCCAGGAGATCATTGGGACACTGTGAGGTCCTATGGAATAAGCAAAGAATTGTGACACTGTGAGGCCACATGGAACCAGTGAGACCAGTGTGACCCTGGGGGTCCCCACAGAACCAAGAGGACCATTGTGATACTGTGGGGCCTGGTGAAACCAAGAAGACCTTGTGACACTGCAGGGCTGCATGGAACCAAAGGTCCATTGTGACAATTCAGGGCCTCGTGTCATCAGGGGTCCATTGTGACACTGGGCAACCAAAAAATACCACTGTGACACTGCAGGGCTGCATGGAACCAAAGCTCCAGGGTGACACTGCTGTAATCCATGGTTCATTTTGACCCTGTGGAGCCAAAGGAGACCATTGTGACACTACAAACCCCCAGGGTTCAAAGATCCATTGTGACACTGCAAGGCCCCATGGAATCATTTGGACCATTGTGACACTGCGGGGCCTTATGAAACCTAGAGGTCACTGTGACATTGTGGGACCCCATTGAACCAAGGGTCCATTGTGACACTGCAGGTCTTCTTCTAATCAAGGCACCATTGTGACACTTCAGGGCCCCATAAAACCAAAGGAACACAGAACAGGTCTGGCTGGTTTGGCCTCCCCTGGAATGCCTGACTGGTCCAGCTGACCTTGGCATGTTGAAGGTCTCTTCTCATCTGCTGCTGAAACACTGGGGCTCCATGCTTTCCTTCCTGTGAAAAAGAACTCTTCTTCTCCTGCAGGCATCCATGGTCAGAAGTGGGATTTCACCTCCAAATTTCTTCATATGCAAGGATTGCTCCCATAGGAATATTGCCAGGACAAGTCTGGCTGGCAGTGGTTTCACAAGGGTCATTTCCCGTCTGTCTCCAAAACACGGGGGAAGGCTCCGTGCTTTCCTTCCTATGGGAAAGAACAGTCCTGCTTCTCCAGGTGCCCATGGGTAAAATTGGGATTCCACCTCCAAAATTCCTTAAATTGAAAGACTGCTCCCGGAAAAAATCTGCCATTCCTGACAAGTCTGGCTGGCCTTGGCCTAGTGAGGCTCTCACCTGCCTTCCAAACACTGGGGCTCCGTGCTTTCCTTCCTATGGAAAAGAACTGTCCTTCTCAGCCAGGTGCCCATGGCCACAATTGGGGATTCACCTCCAACATTGCCTACTGTGAGAGACTGGAGCAGATTGTTGGCTCAAAACATTTTGTGTGTGAGGGAGGAAGGGGCAGGTCCAGCCTGGCCCTGCCTTGGAACCCCAGTGTTATGTTTGCCCAATTATCCAATCACAAATAAAAAGCAAACAGAATTAAATGTAGCAGCAATTTTAATGAAGTAGTTTAGAATATATAAAATTGAATACACTCAAAATATTGGCAGTATAATTTGGTTAAAATGAGGAATAATCTAGTTCTGATAATAACACATAAGTAAGAAAATTACTGGGGGGTATGGAGTGCAAGGGCTTTGGGACCCCTGCCACCTCACGTACAAGGTCATCAAGTTACAATTCCCCTTTTTATGCTGTGTGCCATCACCATCTCCTCCTATTTTCGATTTGTCACATTCATATTTCCACCCTCATCATCATCTTCATCCCACATGTGCCACCATCCCTTTTAGGTGGTCGCAGCACTCTTTGGGGGTGGTCTGAGGAAGGCTTCTCCTCTTCCTCAGGTGTCCTTTATTTCCCCTTTTGATTACACATGCGCACCAAGCTGGTATAGTATGAGCCAAAACTAACATTATATGAGCCAATGCCATGTTCTAACATTAAAGCAATAAATCTCATCACATTAACATGTTCCTGATTTCCACCCAAGTTTTCCCTCCCTTTCAGATAAATTTAGTAATTGTTATCTCTTACTCCTTCCTGTCCTGAACATCTGCAGGAGAAAGGGGGGGAGCGGACCCCTCCCCTCCCTTCTTCCTGGCATTTCACTTTTTAACCATTTTGGTATCTCCAAATAATAATTACTGTATCAATATTGATTACTGTTTCAATTTTGTCAGCACGAATCACACCTATCTATCACAATTAGATATTAGGAAAAAGCTTTTACTGAAAAAGTGATAAAGTACTGGAATTGTCTGCCCTGGGAGGTGGGGGAGTCACCATCCTTGGATGTGCTTACAAAAAGACTGGATATTGTACTGAGTGCCATGGTCTAGTTGAGATGGTGTTAGGGCATGCGTTGGACTTGATGATAGTAGATATATATAGATATGATGATAGTAGATAGTAGAGGTAGATAGGAGACAAGATGGAGGATCTGGGGTGCTGTCTGAGCTGCTGCTTCTTCTTCATCTACTCCATTTTCTGCAGTGTTGGTGGCACAGGGTGATTGGTTATGGGAACCCACAGGGCAGAGGTTACGTGGACAGACAAAGAATTAGTTATTGGTAGAATGATAGAAATGAAGTGCATTTTCAGTGTTAATTGGAGAAAACAGCTTTAAAAGACCTTGAAACTGTACATCTTGTGATCATTTTTGCTGTACTTTCTTGTGTGCTAAGTCTGGTGCAGATGTCGTGCCAAACTTCTGATAAGATAACAATAAACAGCAACCTGAAGACCAAAACAGTCCCGTGTGTCTGTCAGTCCTGGCACAGAACTGTTAAAAGAGGTTTCCCCCCATCAGGGGAGCCTCGGGGGCCCAACAAGGGGCCAGCCCACTTGTCCAGGAGCCCATGGCCAAAACTGGGATTCCACTTCCAACATTGCCAGTTATGACAGACTGGAGCAGATTGTTGGCTGGAAACATTTCCTGTGTGGGGGAGGAAGGGGCAGGTCCAGCCTTGCCCTGCCCTGCAAGCCCAGCACTGCCCTGCCCTGCAAGCCCAATCCCCCCAGAGCCTCTATCCCAGCCCAGCAGTGTCTGCCAGTCCCTGGCACAGCACAGGCAATGCTCCACAGCCACCTCTGCAGCCCCCAGCCCAGCTCCTGAGGGACCAAATGAGCCCAAGGCCCAGCTGGGGGAAGGGCCCAGGAAGACCAAGGGGTATTGAAGGCTGAGCACAAGGCAAGCACACATCTTGACCCTACCTCCTCTTGGAATTTCCATCTGAACACTGCTGGAATCCAGGAGTTGGTAGCTGTGAGTGCGCTTCTCTGTATCTTTTTTGTCTTTCTCTCTTTCTGTGTCTTCTTTTTCTATTTCTGTGCTCCTGCAAATTTTGATTAACATTAAATTGAACAGGCTTAGAGCTTGTGCAGTTGAATGGTCCAAGTCAATGCTTTGAGAAGTGTTTTTTGTTGATTGAATGTCTGTTGTAGTTTGACATGAGAAGAATTTTAAAAAGTAATACAAAACTTGTTGTATAACTGACAATCTGTTAAACCACTGAGATGCTGAACACGCCTCTGTGAAACACAGATGTTCAAGATGAAAAAACCCAGGAACCTCCTCTTTCTTCTCCAGTCAACAAAGAAGTAGCGGCCCTGACCCCAGCCCCCATCTCAACCAAACCAAACCAAACCAAACCAAGCAACCCTGCAGTGGGCTGAGCCCCTTCCCCCCTCTCCAGGCTGCCCCCTTCCCATCAGCCCCATTCTAACCAAACCAAACCCCAACAACAACCAAAGAGGAAAACAAAAGAGGCTACAAAACCCCAACCAGAACAAAGCCAGCCACAGCTATTAAAATCTCACCATCAAGCCCCCTCCCCCCAACACGACTCAAACCAAAACCCCTACAACCTACAACCCACACAAAATAACCCTACAACTAATATTAAGCACAAAAAAAACCAAAAAACCAAGCATAAAACCAATCCTAACACAGCCCAACCACAACTTCCACCACAAGTTACTGGCAGATCAGGTATTAACCCTTTTAATACTTCAATCCTCCCTCGTCTAAAGAAAAACAAAATACAAGCATATTAAAAAACAACATAAAACCATCAAACTTCATAAAGAAGAAATTAAATCCCCCCAAAAAAAGAAAAAATACTTTAATCTTAAAACTAAATCCTCTTGTAAAATGTAAAGAAAAAGGCTTTTTCTTCATAATACATAAAACTATAAAATAATAAAAATATTCAAAATAATAACTAACTAGAAATTTCAGATTTCGTCTTTTTACATTGTTTGTAAAAAAATGTTGCAAAGAAAAAAAAAGTGTTTTAAGGAATTCATTTTAATACTTACTATCTTTTTTCTTTTAATTACTTTTAATAAATTTTTCTTTATACCCTTTTAAAATGTTAAGCCTGCTTTACCTTTGTCATAATCCTATCTCACAAGAAAATAAAGATATAAATAATAACCAACAATAAAACCTGTTGGGTCTCACCCCTGCATTGGGATGACCCCAAGAGATGGAAAAGTCTCTCCTCCAACCTGTGCCTTCAAAGAAAGTCTCAGTAGTCCTCTGTTGTCCGGTCTCAGGTTGATTATTGTTGGTTATCTAAAGATTCTTTTCCTGAACTGCTGTGGCCCGTTCAGCAGCTCAGACAAAGGCACACTGCCCTCCCAGGGGGCTGGTGCCATCTTTTATATCACACATTACGTGTTACATGTTTATGCTTTTTCTCCAATACCTACTATCTATATTGAATGGTGACTTTCTACTCTAAACCAATCTGTGAGTGCCAACATCACCAAAGACATGGAGGCTAGGAAGGAGAAAGAAAGAGGACAGGGCACACCCAAATCCCTCCATCTTAGAACTCCTGACCCACATGTACAAAACTTGGACCCCTGCGTTCAAGGCTTAAAACCCCCTTGTACAGCACTCAAAAATCCTTCCTTTCACTTTGTGACTATTTCTACTACAATATCTAAACTTTCGTGACTTCTTGTTCTTCCTGCAAAGTTGGTAAACTGTTCCATGGGTCAGACTCAAAGCCACAGGGGTTTCTGGCTGCATGCCAGGGTCTCAGATGCTTCTGACCTGAGTCTGGAACATCCAAGAATGTCTGAGGGACATTCTAGGTTCCAACAATCTTTGTCTAAAACTTCTGTACGGAAATCCCTGGGGGATGGGGGATATGTCAGATGCTGCTAGGACATCCCAGAGAGCTGAGGGAAGAGCTGTGATGGTGATTAAACTGTTCCAATGTTCAACGTGTGCTTGTTGGCAAGAAACCTTTCTGTGCCTCTGAGGGTCACCAGTCCCTGAGCCCAAAGGACACAAACCTGATGAGTTGTGGTTCCCACTGCAGGGGCACTTGGACCTTGGCTCTGCACAGGAGAGCTCTTCATCCACTTTCTCTCTTTTCCTCCCTCTGGGAATGGAGGGAGCTCCTGACTGCAGCCTGTGACTCGTGTGTGCAAAGAGCAAATCTGGGCAGAATCGGGGCAGGGAGGGTTTGGAGGACCTTGGGATCTGTGCTGGGCACAGAAGGTGTTTTCCATTGCTCTGATACTGTCTGCTGGGGAAAGGGGATTTAATATGCAGCAGAGGAATGACTTTTGCATTAGATGGAGCTGTGCCTTGCCTTGGCTTTGTTGGCTGACCATACATGAACATCCCTCTGTGTCTCGGGCAGCTCCTTCTGCAAGGAAAGCAGGTGGGAGTTGGAGCCAAGGAGCTGAAAGCTGCAGGTGCAGCCTGGGCTGGAGGGAGCTCAGATTTGCACAAGGCTGCTCTGAGTGCCAGGCCTTGGATAGAGGAAATGGTGGGGTGGGGGTAGGGATAGAGTCTGATTGATTGTCAGCCATGAAGGGTCTTGATTTTCATATCAATTCAAACTGCATGAGGAGGTACTTGGATTCAGTGTCAATTGGAGATTGCACATATCAATGAATGATCAAGAAAAAAAAACCTAAACAGGAGCAAAAACAATTTCCTCACTGTCTTTTTAAGTAGAATATATTCAGTTTGAATACACTGCTGGAATCTGTCTAATTACCCACAGAAGATTTGCAAATTAAATCAAATTATTCCCTGAGGCTTGGCTTGTTCAGGTGTTTGAATGTTAATGAGCCCTGGGACACTGAATTCCTGCACTGAAGAGCTGCAGGCTGAACAAGCCTCTGCAGCAGTACAATTCAGCAGCAGCCTCCAAGTTGCTGAGGATGTCAGCAGCCCCCACTGAGGCCATCCCTGGCCAGAGCCCGTGGGGGAATGGGCAGACAAGGAGAGCGTCCCTGGGGCTGGGGCAGCACAACTCAGAGGCACCAGCGGCTCCAGCTGGGAAATGGAGTGTGGAATGGGGCTGGGAAAGCCCTGCCTGGGCTGTGCCAAGCAGGACACACAAGCCCTGACCCCCATAGCCCAAACAACTCTCTCAGTTAGACATTTAAAAGGAATTGGAATTGTTTGTGTACTCTCAGTTGGACTCCCTGGAGAAATAACACAAAGAGATTCTCAGGAGCTCAAAACAATAAAACAGCCTTTACTAGGAAATTTAGAAAATCAGAGAAACTTTGGCCAAAGGTTTTCTATGACATTGTAGTGGTTTTGGTTTGTTAATTTAAGACTTTTTTAATGTTGAGATTTTTTAATTAATGTGTTGATGAGTGTGGTGGGTTTTATTGTTGTTTATTTAATTATGTGTTTATTTTGTTGTGAAATATGATTAGGAGACAGGTAAAATAGGCTGAAAATTTTAAGAGGGTATAAGAAATTTTTTTCTAAAAGTTAGTAAAAGAGAAAATGGTAGTAAGAATTAATATAAACTCTTTAGAACACTTTTTTACTGACAGTGTAAAGAAACTAAACAAAAACTTTCTAGTCAGTTTACTATTTCTAGAATGGTCTTTTTTTATTTTACTTAGAGAAGTTTTTCTTGTTAAGGTTAAGGAGATTTTTTTACAAGAGGAAAAAATAGTCTTTTGGCTCCTAATTTTGTCTTAGAGAACAGTTTTCTGGGGAACTTTGTTATTGTGAAGTTGTTTATATTGCTAGAAGCTTTTTTAAAACTTGTTGATGGGCCATGTCAACTTATGGGGTATTGGTTTTAAGATTAGTTGTTTAAACATAAATATTTTGATTATTTATTTTATTTTTTTTTAATCGCTCGGAATAGAGATCTTTCCTTGGAGACACTGGATTATTTTTTTTCCAATTTTAACTTTTGATGAAATTACAGTTAGTTTAACATTTTTTATCTTAGTATGTAGGTTATTGTTTGATATTGTTTGATATTAATTTGAATTTTTTTTAATTTTTTATGTGTTATATAGAAAAAGAGTTTTTCCTTTATAGCTTATGAAATTATTTTAGTTTAAATATGTTTTTCTTTTTTTTTTTTTGGGATTAAATTTCTTCTTTATGAACTTTATGGTTTTATGCTGTTTTTTTAATATGCGTGTATTTTGTTTTTCTTTTATTTGAGGGAGGATTGAAGTATTGAAAAGGCTAACATCTGACCTGCCGGTAACTTGTGGTGCAAGTTGTGTTGGGATTGGTTTTATGGTTGGTTTTTTGGTATTTTGTGTTTAATTTTAGTTGTAGGGTTATTTTGTATGGGATGTAGGTTGTAGGGGATTTTGGTTTGAGTTGTGTTGGGGGGAGGGGACTTGATGGTAAGATTTTAATAGCTGTGGCTAACTTTGTTCTGGTTGGGGTTTTGTAGCCTCTTTTGTTTTCCTGTTTGGCAGTTGTTGGGGTTTGGTTTGGTTAGAATGGGGCTGATGGGAGGGGGGCAGCCTGGGCAGGGGGGAAGGGGCTCAGCCCAAGGCAGGGTTGCTTGGTTTGGTTTGGTTGAGATGGGGGCCAGGGTCGCTACTTCTTTGTTGACCGGAGAAGAAAGAGGAGGTTCCTGGGTTTTTTCATCTTTAACATCTGTGTTTCACAGAGGCGTGTTCAGCATCCTAGTGGTTTAACAGTTATGCAAAAAGCTTTGTATTACTTTTTAAAATTCTTCTCACGTCAAACTTTGACAGACATTCAATCACCAAAAAACATTTCTCAAAGCATTGATTTGACTCATTCAACTTCAAAAAATCTAAGCCTGTTCAATTTAATGTTAATCAAAATTTGCAGGAGCACAGAAACAGAAGAAGACAGAGAAAGAGAGAAAGACAAAAAAGACACAGAGAAGCACACACACAGCTGCCAACTCCTGGATTCCAGTGGTGTTCAGATGGAAATTCCAAGAGGAGGCAGGGTCAAGATGTGCGCTTTCCTCATGGTCAGCTTTAAACACCCCTTGGTCTTCCTGGGCCCTTCCCCCATGTGTGACTTTGGGTCATGACCCAAGCACCCACCCCTTATTATCTAAAAACTCAAACTTTTCTGTCCGTAGACTAGCCTCAGGCAACTCCATGCAGCCTTCTAACTCCTTCTCTCTTCCTTCTGTGGGACCAGCTAACTCTTTCCTGTCCCTTGCACAGCCACATGAGCCTGTCTCTCCCTCACACGCCATCTTCCCTTTGCTGCCCCTCACACAACTGCTCAGCTCTTTTTCCCCACAGCACAGCCTGCAGACTGCAGTTGATTCTCGGCCAGCTAACCCACTCCTTTATAAACCCACTCTTTGTGAAACACATCCTATTAAGGGCAAGGCTTTTCCCACCTTTGGGAATTAGTCCAGTTGCAATTTATCAGGAGTAAGATACCCTTCAGCACTATCTCTGTTCTCTTGACAATCTGTCCTCCCACACTCTGTGATTTCACAGGCAGCTCTGCGATGTCACAACCCACTCTGTCATGTCTCAGCCTTCTCTGTGACATCACACAGCTTCTCTGTGATGGCACAGAGCCCTTATCTACGATGGCAGAGTCTTCTCTGTGGCCTCACAGCCTGTTCTGTGATGTTACAGCCCACTTGGTGACATCACAACTGTGGGGTTTCACCCCCGGATTGGGATGACCCCGAAAGATGGAAAAGTCCCTCCTCCAACCTGTGCCTTCGAAGAAAGACTCAGTAGTCTTCTGTTGTCTGTTCTCAAGGTTGTTTATTGTTGGTTATCTACAAGATTCTTCTCCCTGAACTGCTGTGGCCCGTTCTGCAGCTCAGACAAAGGCACTCTGCCCTCCCAGGGGGCTGGTGCTATCTTTTATATCATATATTACGTACTACATGTTTATGCTTTTCCCCCAATACCTACTATCTATATTGAATGGTGACTTTCTACTCTAAACCAATCTGTGAGTGCCAACACCACCAAAGACATGGAGGTTAGGAAGGAGAAAGAAAGAGGACAGGGCACACCCAAGTCCCTCCATCTTAGAACTCCTGACCCCCATGTACAAAACTTGGACCCCTGCGTACAAGGCTTAAAACCCCCCTGTACAGCACTCAGAAATCCTACCCTTTACTTCGTGACTACTTCTACTACAATATCTAAACTTTTGTGACTTCTTGTTCTTCCTGCAAAGTTGGTAAACTGTTCCATGGGTCAGATTCAAAGCCACAGGGGTTTCTGGCTGCATGCCAGGGTCTCAGATGCTTTTGACCTGAGTCTGGAACGTCCGAGAATGTCTGTGGGACATTCTGAGTTCCGACATCTCCCCCTCCTGTTTGCACCAAAAAAAAAACCTCTCTTGCCACTTTGTTCATGACCCGCCGAATACAAAGAAAAATGCATGGCAGAACAAGCAGAAGAACAGGAAGTCCTGTAAGAATATAAATGGCTATTTTTACAAGCTCCCTCCACAATGGTGAAAGACTAAAAAGGTTAATGAAATCATCCCACCAGGATCCTGTAACTTTTTGCAATTTGGTGATGCTATTTTGCATTTGTTTTATATTATCATGGATAGACTGATCAGACAAGTTCATGCAGCACATGCCTTCATACTCTTCACACCCATGCCCATGTGACAGCAGCAAATAATCAATTGCTGCCCTATTCTGAAGTGTTGCTTGTCTCGCACTGTCGATGTCTGTTAACATGTCACTCAGTGCAGAGGAAATGGCATGAGTATGCTTGCTCAACCAACACGCTATGTGGTCCAATTGTGTCAAGGCCTCCCCTGATGCAACTTGGATGAGAAAATTGCTACTGCAATTCTCCGAGCTTTGTTCCAGGTATAAACTTCATCATCACAATTTTGACTATATTGTTCAAGGGATCTTATTTCCCTGCGTGTCTGTTCCCTTAAAATTTTCAAATTAGGTGTTATCAATGTAAGTTCTCCAATGCTGCATGGACCGCCCTTGATTTTTGCAGGGATAGCAGGCCAAATTCTGTCCCCACAAATCAAGAACACTCCTTTTGGCAAAATTGCTGGAGCTTGGAGGGATGATTTGCTCATCATCTTTGTGTAATTACACCAGGATGATGCATTTCTATAAAAAGGCTGGTTTGGAGTGACATCTATTGTATGGTTATCTGTCTCCATCACTCCCAATGGATTAAATATGATACAAAATTCCATCCTTGTCGACCCAAAGATGTCCAGTTCCTGAGGTTCAAAGTGAGCCACAGGAAGGAACTGTGTCCAAACACTCCATCCCTCCACTGGATCCGAAAAAGATTTCAAAACCTTTGAAGGGATGTTCTTTGGGATCGGCCATTCTTTCACTGGCACACCTACTAAACATGTGGAAAATGGTTTCCCTGGACTTGAATGAGTCAGACAAATGCTGTCTGGACCGGCTGCCTTTGCCAAAGTCTCCCACACATTTCCCTTTGGTTGTCTCACGGGAAAATCTGTCCTATTGCCCAAAGCAACAGGCAGGAGAATGAAGCACATGAGCACTATCTGTCCAAACCCCGTGCCCATGTCCTCACTCTCTGCAAGAGAACCCACAATGCAACAACACCCGAAAGTCACTTGAGTCCCAAGAAAACCCTCAAGTCTCTAAATTTCAATTGTCGTCTGATGAGATGTCTGCAGCGTTGTCGTCTGCCTTCGCCTGCGTGCTTTCTTCTTTGCTCCTTGAGTCTGTGTCCACTTTTTGTCTGCATCCGGTAAGGTTTCACGTGCCTTGCTGACACCCACTTCAGCCCTCGCCCTGTGGAGACACAAGCGAAACCCTTGCCCCAAGTGATTAATGCGAATGGGCCTTCGATTTGTCCTGTCTCTGGGTTTCAGATCAAAACTAAAGGATTCTCCCTTAGTTTTGCTTGTGTGCTGTTCGTGAAATGCCTGACAATTGGTGGAGTGGGCTCTGAAAAAGAACCATTTTAAAAAATTCAACACATACAGAGCTTTATTCAACCGCATATAAGGTGTCGCGCCTGCCTCCCCCCTTTTTTGTTTATCCAAAAGGAATTTCAGGGTTTGATGTGTTATTTCAATGATTGCTTGACCTGTGGGAGAATAAGGAACGCCGAAAGTGTGTCTGACTCCCCATTTTTTTAAGAATTTGTCAAGCACCTTGCCTGTGTAAGTTATCTGTTTTTATTTCTTGTGGCACCCCTAATGATGCAAATGCTTGTAAAAAGTGTCTGCAGGCATGTTCTGCGGTTTCCCCTGTATGTAATGATGCGAAGATTGCCCCTGAAAATGTATCAACTGAAACATGGATACTTTTGAGTCTCCCAAAAGATGGGTATTTTGTGATGTCTGATTGCCACAGCTGAAGACTTTCCAATCCTCTCGGATTGACTGTTCCTGTGGATGCAGGTGGCTGCACAAGCTGACAATCTGGGCAAGCACTGATGATCTCCTTCGCTTGGCTTTTTGAAAGGCGAAAGGATTCCATCAATGCCTCTGCATTTTGATGGAAAAATGCATGGCTCAATCTTGCTTGTTCAAAATGTCTGGTAATGTCTGTGAGATGGGCATTGTGAGTTTGTCTGCACGAGCATTCCCTTCTGCTAAAAACCCTGGAAGTGAGGAATGTGCTCTGATGTGTGTAACAAAGTATTTGTGCTCTCTGTTTTCTAGGATTGATCTCATACATGATAAATATGAATATAAAATGTCATTGCCTGTGTGCTTTAAAAGTGATCCCTCCAATCGTTTGACCACATTTGCAACATATGCTGAATCTGTGATCAGATTGAGAGGCTCCTGAAATAATTGAAAAACCCTGACTACTGCTGCCAATTCCACAATTTGCGGTGAACCCTGTACTGTTTTGATGTCTGATTCCCATTTCCCTGTTTTTGTGTTTTGCCATGTGATCACTGATTTGTGAGTTTTCCCTGAACCATCAGTGAACACTGTCACCCCTTCCACTGGTTCCTGACTTACTTTTGGTTTTTCCCTGAAACTTATCTTTGCATTTAACATTCTGTGAGCTGAAAAGTGAATTGTACAAATTCCTGGGTACCCTAACAACGCAATTGACAAATCCTGTGATTTTTGCATTGCCCACTCAAAATATTTTTTCTTCAAAGGTAAGTGAATGATTGAAAAGTCTCTGCCTGACATTGTCAGCAACCTTGTTCTTGCCTTGATGATGATCTGAGTCATCATCTCCAGATCTGTGAGGATTGTTTTCGAGGGCCTGTAAGCTAAAAAAACCCACTCTATCATTAAAAGAGGATCCCTTTGAGATGAATCCCATTGAAAAATCAACCCATACAGTTGTACTGTTTCCCCCAGCACTGCCAAATGGACAGGCAGTGATTTCACAAAGCGATGTGCTTGTCTCTGTTGGATTGTCGGAACCCAGGATTCTCCTCTGGGTGCCCTGGATGGCCAGAGCCGCTGGCAGGGGGCTCTGAGACCATGGCATGCAGCCAAAGATACACGTGGGGTTTTGATCTTAGCCCATGGAGCAAATTACTAACTCTATATGAAGAATTACAAGCCACACACACAAAAGTTTAGATAGTATAATAGAAGTAGTCACGAAGTAAAGGGTAGGATTTCTGAGTGCTGTACAGGGGGGTTTTAAGCCTTGTACGCAGGGGTCCAGGTTTTGTACATGGGGGTCAGGAGTTCTAAGATGGAGGGACTTGGGTGTGCCCTGTCCTCTTTCTTTCTCCTTCCTAACCTCCATGTCTTTGGTGGTGTTGGCACTCACAGATTGGTCTAGAGTAGAAAGTCACCATTCAATATAGATAGTAGGTATTGGAGAAAAAGCATAAACATGTAGTACGTAATATATGATATAAAAGATAGCACCAGACCCCTGAGAGGGCAGAGTGCCTTTGTCTGAGCTGCTGAACGGGCCACAGCAGTTCAGGGAGAAGAATCTTGTAGATAACCAACAATAAACAACCTTGAGAACAGACAACAGAAGACTACTGAGTCTTTCTTCGAAGGCACGGGTTGGAGGAGGGACTTTTCCATCTTTCGGGGTCATCCCAATCCGGGGGTGAAACCCCACATCTGGCGTCCCTGGGTCGGCACGACTGAAGCAAAGATATAAAACCATCAGACGACCTCCAACCCCAATATGGGAGGAAGGCACACTCCGAAGTTCCAGAGAGAGAGAGCAGAGAGCCCGAAACAAAAACATCACCGAGACAAAATCACCTCGAGAGCAGCCTGGAGAGGAAGAAAACCAGAAATGCACGTCTGGAATTCCTCGCCTGAAAAACTGCTGGACAGGGACCAGGACCATCTCCGGACCGACCTTGCGTTGATTCAGCTCTTGGTGAGAACAGTCAAAACTAAGAACACGGGGAAAGCATATTCCCAGGAACAACTCAGGGAGATTAATGGACATCTTTATCATTTAGCAACAGGGAAAGAAAACAAGGCCTTGAAACTTTTGGTTCTAGAGAGAGTAATGCTGGAGGAAATTTTGCGGAGTGCCGCGGGGGTACCTTTTATCAGCAGGCAGTAGAAATGACTCCCAGTCGGGGGGGGGATGCCTCCTTGCCATCCGCAAGAGAGGGAATTGTCTAGCCATCCGCAGACGGGGTTTACTGTTATGAAATTAGGAGGAACAGAACTGACTCTCACCAAAAGGTGAGGGGGGATCGTTATCACCTTCAGGACTTACAGGGTGCCCAGGCGCACCTCTTCCAGTTGCGGGAAAGCACGGCTTGAAGGACTGGGATTTTGCCTTCTTTGTGGCTTGTTCCCCAGAACTGTAGCCCGTCACAGAGGCGACGGCAGGATGGGGGGCAGAGAGATTGCAGGACGGGAGAAGGAGCTGCTTTTCGGCGGCTGGCACAGAACCCATGCTGAGGTGGCACCGGTCAGCCAGCAGCCCGGGGGGCCCGCACAGGCGGCCGCGGGGGTTGCGGAGGCTGGCGGGGGGGCCACACCGGCAGCGGGGGTGCAGCGGCGGCGGCAGCTGCAACCGCGGCGGCGGCGGCGGCGGCGCGCGCATGCGCGGTGCCAGTGGCAGGAGAGGCAGCGGCGGCGGGAAGCACGGGCGCGGCGGTTGCGCGTTCCCAGGGTGCCGTGACGCGCTCCATGCTGAGAGCCCGCGCGGCCGCGGAGACGCTCCCGCACATTGCAGCGCCGCTGGCAGGACAGCTCACTGGACAGAGCACAGAACCGCGGATGATGCTCGTCTCGGAGCGGCAGCGCCAGTGTGCGCGCGCGTGTCGGTGGAGCGAAACCCTACCTGGTCGGGGAGGGGCAGCTCGCATGTTGTAGACGCGAAACGGGCACAGATGGGACAAGAATCGCGCGCTCGGTTGTGGACGTTGGCACGGAGCCAGGGGAGGCGGATCCCAGTGCAGAGCAGGCACAGGCAGAGACGGGACAAGGTCAGGGCGGAGATGTCCTTCAAGGCACTGCTCTGTCAGAGTTGCTAGGCAACCACAGTAGCCAAAATTCCAGGCAGGTTTTTGGGGAAAAACAGGTCTGGAAACTTTTCCAAGGGCAGGATGAGAAGCTTCTGAGAATTTTCACAGTGTTTTATCCAGTTTTTCAACAGGGTCAACTCCAGAAAAAAAAAAAAAAAACAGCTAATGTTATATGGGGCAATTGGTTCAGTTCTTCCACAGGCAGGTTCCACAGAAGTGATGGCAACAGCATTTGCCAGAGGACCATGATTCAGATGCAGAAGACATGGACAATGCCATAAGTGCAGAACTCTATGTTGCAGTCAAACAAAGTTTTTAAGGGTTGAATTTCTAAATAGGTATTTTCATATCAGTCATTTCTTGGGATTTTATTGTTTTTCTACTGTGAAAAATGCTTCCTAGGGAAACAAAAACATCATGTAAAGAGTCTGTGGGGCCATCAGCTGATTTCCCAATGGTTCAGAGTTCTAGGAATTGTTGGTATTGAGTTTGTAACCTTTGTTATTTTTAATTTTTATAAGTAATAATGATAAATAATGATGGTTGTTGATATTATATGAATGCTTTAAAAAGATTGTCTTGTGATTATTGTTAAGGTATTGTTGTATTGTTAAGGTATTGTTAAGGTATTGTATTTACAGCCGGCTTTCATGTCTTTGTGTGATAATCTTTTATCTCTTTTGTGATCATCTGCAAGACACATGTCTCTTTAGGATCCTGTTTTTTGATTTCTTAACTACTCACATGTTTTTTGGGTTTTTCTATCCAGATTGCCAGTCTCATGGTTTTTCTCAGTCATTATTACAGAGGTACTTCAGCAGAGAAATCAGTTGTAACATTAAGTTCTTAGGTTTTTGAGTTTCAATATTGTATTAGGTAATGAGTCTTTCATGCAGCTGCACTTCCTTCACTCTCAGTGTCCAGATCCAGGTTCACAATCCTGACTGTGATGAAGTTCATATCTCTGAAGAAGAGGTTTGTTGTATTTGAAGAATCCCTATCATGTTATCTCATGGTGTGAAAGATTTCTAATCCTAAGGTTTCTTATTCATAACTGTTGTTTTTAAGAGTCTTGTTTTAGAATGTGTTAAGTGATGCTCACCAATTAGAGTTCGAGCTGTGGCCAAGCTTTAGCTCTACTTGGTGGAGTGATTGACAATCAACCCAGAAGTTTTCTGCATCAAAGAATATTCAAGTCCTTTTGACTTGGCAATTTGACCATATATGACAGCTGAGCTGGTTTTGAAAGGAAGCTTGGAGAAACATGAATCCGGACATGATTTCTTCAATCTTCTGTTGTTTTAAGGTTCATCAGCTGTTGCAGACTCTGGGATGACAGTCCAATGTTGTGGTGCTTGATAATTGTGTGATTTCACACGTGCTGTTGATAGTCTGTGTTATTTGGTTGATTTCTAATTACTGTTGTATTGCATTTCTCTATGCAGTTTTGCAAAACAGAACAGATCAAGGTTTCATTTTCACATCAAGACCTATTCTTCATTTTTGGGATTTTGAGAGGATCCTCCAGTCCCTGCGGGGACGTGGATTTGTTTGTGTTTTAACAGGTACAAAGTACAGGTGGATTTCAGTGAAGAATGTGAAACTCTATCAAATGCAAGAAAATGCTGAGCAAGACAAGAGGAGAAGAAGACACACAGATGTGGACTGCACAGAGATTCCAACCATTGTGTTTCGTCAGTCCACAGAAGATTGCAGACTTTGGGTTTCTGCATGGGTGTGGGAATCAGTGATATTGTAGAAAATTTGTTAGATGATAGTTTTACATTTTGATAAGGCTTGTAATTCTTCTGCTCATTCAGCCATGCATTCTTCAGTGCATGTGGCAGGCCATGAATAAGGCTGCCAAAGATGTGCTTTTGGTGCAAAGAGAAGGGGGAGATGTCAGAACCCAGGATTCTCCTCTGGGTGCCCTGGATGGCCAGAGCCGCTGGCAGGGGGCTCTGAGACCATGGCATGCAGCCAAAGATACACGTGGGGTTTTGATCTTAGCCCGTGGAGCAAATTACTAACTCTATATGAAGAATTACAAGCCACACACACACAAAAGTTTAGATAGTATAATAGAAGTAGTCACGAAGTAAAGGGTAGGATTTCTGAGTGCTGTACAGGGGGGTTTTAAGCCTTGTACGCAGGGGTCCAGGTTTTGTACATGGGGGTCAGGAGTTCTAAGATGGAGGGACTTGGGTGTGCCCTGTCCTCTTTCTTTCTCCTTCCTAACCTCCATGTCTTTGGTGGTGTTGGCACTCACAGATTGGTCTAGAGTAGAAAGTCACCATTCAATATAGATAGTAGGTATTGGAGAAAAAGCATAAACATGTAGTACGTAATATATGATATAAAAGATAGCACCAGACCCCTGAGAGGGCAGAGTGCCTTTGTCTGAGCTGCTGAACGGGCCACAGCAGTTCAGGGAGAAGAATCTTGTAGATAACCAACAATAAACAACCTTGAGAACAGACAACAGAAGACTACTGAGTCTTTCTTCGAAGGCACGGGTTGGAGGAGGGACTTTTCCATCTTTTGGGGTCACCCCAATCCGGGGGTGAAACCCCACATTGGATCATTTTTGTGATCTTTTCAAGATCTCTTCACGCTTCAGGTGTGAGAGTCCTGGGAAATTTGATGTTGTTGTCCCCTCTCAAAAGGTCGAGCAATGATGAAATCCACCCAAACGGGATCATTTGTTTTCCAAGTCAACTTCAGAGTGGTGAGTGCCACAGTGACCCTTGTTAAAAATCCAATTCCAGTTTCAGTCCTCATTGTGCCAAGAGGTCTCTCCCCCAAACTGTGATGGGCCTCTGCACGATGAAAGGACGGATGATTGCCGTTTTTCCCCCTGGACCTGTGACAACGATTGCGTTCTCACTCTGCGTGCATAGGGAACTTCCCCCTATGCCTGTGAGAGAACCCAAAGATGCAACCAAGTCCCATTCCTGGGGCCAAAAGACGTATGAGATGACTGTGATGTCTGCCCCTGTGTCGAGCATCCCTGTGATGATGACTGTTTTCTCGTTACAAGTCCACTGACAGGTAACAATTGGTCGATCTCGGCTCAAATGTTTCACCCAGGATGCATGTATTTCCACTTGGTCACCAGAAAAAGAGTCCTGTTTGTTGAACACTGGCATGATTTGCTTTTCTGCATGGGATGGCAAAGCCATGGCCTGAGCTATCGGTGTATTTTTTGGGATTGTCAAGGATGGTCGAAGAGCTTTTGCCGTGACCATCAGCTCCTCTTTGCAGTTTGCCGAAACCATGGATGGATAAACAACAAGTCCAAGGATGCTGCTCCTGTCTCTGGCCATTATCAAAAACTCCTGCCTTTTCCAAGAAGTCCCAGTGACACCCGTGGGTATCATCGCATGACTGTCATCCAAAAGACACGTCAATTTGGAGGCTGCCAACACGCACTGGAAGCCGGGTGGTACCAAGTCTGGGTCGCTGGGGATCCTGGAGATTGCTCTGCTGAGTGGTTCTGTTTGCTGTTCCCCGATGATTTTCCCTGCTGACTTTGTGTCACCGCCATTATTTGTGTCAGAGGGCGCTGACGATGATTCGCGCTCTTTTTCCCGTTTCCCGGATGTGGTAGAGGTCTCCCGTCCACATCTGTGTGTCTTCTTCTCTGCTTGTCGAATGCTCAGCGTTTTCTTGCACTCGATACAGTTTCACATTCTTCACTGAAATCCACCTGTACTTTGTACCTGTTAAAACACAAACAAATCCACGTCCCCGCAGGGACTGGAGGATCCTCTCAAAATCCCAAAAATGAAGAATAGGTCTTGATGTGAAAATGAAACCTTGATCTGTTCTGTTTTGCAAAACTGCATAGAGAAATGCAATACAACAGTAATTAGAAATCAACCAAATAACACAGACTATCAACAGCACGTGTGAAATCACACAATTATCAAGCACCACAACATTGGACTGTCATCCCAGAGTCTGCAACAGCTGACAAACCTTAAAACAACAGAAGATTGAAGAAATCATGTCCGGATTCATGTTTCTCCAAGCTTCCTTTCAAAACCAGCTCAGCTGTCATATATGGTCAAATTGCCAAGTCAAAAGGACTTGAATATTCTTTGATGCAGAAAACTTCTGGGTTGATTGTCAATCACTCCACCAAGTAGAGCTAAAGCTTGGCCACAGCTCGAACTCTAATTGGTGAGCATCACTTAACACATTCTAAAACAAGACTCTTAAAAACAACAGTTATGAATAAGAAACCTTAGGATTAAAAATCATTCACACCATGAGATAACATGATAGGGATTCTTCAAATACAACAAACCTCTTCTTCAGAGATGTGAACTTCGTCACAGTCAGGATTGTGAACCTGGATCTGGACACTGAGAGTGAAAGAAGTGCAGCTGCATGAAAGACTCATCACCTAATACAATATTGAAACTCAAAAACCTAAGAACTTAATGTTACAACTGATTTCTCTGCTGAAGTACCTCTGTAATAATGACTGAGAAAAACCATGAGACTGGCAATCTGGATAGAAAAACCCAAAAAACATGTGAGTTGTTAAGAAATCAAAAGTCAGGATCCTGAAAAGACATGTGTCTTGCAGATGATCACAAAAGAGATAAAAAATTATCACACAAAGACATGAAAGCCGGCTGTAAATACTACAACAATACCTTAACAATAATTTTTATCAGAAGACAATCTTTTTAAAGCATTCATATAACATCAACAACCATCATTATTTATCATTATTACTTATAAAAATTAAAAATAACAAAGGTTACAAACTCAATACCAACAATTCCTAGAACTCTGAACCATTGGGAAATCAGCTGATGGCCCCACAGACTCTTTACATGATGTTTTTGTTTCCCTAGGAAGCATTTTTCACAGTAGAAAAACAAAAAAAACCCCAAGAAATGACTGATATGAAAAGACCCGTTTAGAAGTTCAACTCATAGGAAACTTTGTTTGACTGGAACATGGAGCTCTGCACTTATGGCATTGTCCATGTCTTCTGCATCTGAATCATGGTCCTCTGGCAAATGCTGTTGCCATCACTTCTGTGGAACCTGCCTGTGGAAGAACTGAATTGCCCCATATAACATCTGCTGCTTTTTTTTTTTTCTGGAGTTGACCCTGTTGAAAAACTGGATAAAACACTGTGAAAATTCTCAGAAGTTTCTCATCCTGCCCTTGGAAAAGTTTCCAGACCTGTTTTTCCCCAAAAGCCTGCCTGGAATTCTGGCTGCTGTGGTTGCCTAGCAACTCTGACAGAGCGGTGCCTTGAAGGAAATCTCCGCCCTGACCTTGTCCCGTCTCTGCCTGTGCCTGCTCTGCTGTCCACCAGGATCCGCCTCCCCTGGCTCCGTGCCAACGTCCACAACCGAGCGCGCGATTCTTGTCCCGTCTGTGCCCGTTTCGCGTCTGCAACATGCGAGCTGCCCCTCCCCGACCAGGTAGGGTTTCGCTCCACCGACACGCGCATGCGCACTGGCACTGCCGCTCCTGGACAAGCATCCGCCGCGGTTCTGTGCTCTGTCTCAGTGGGCTGCCCTGCCAGCGCCGCCACTGCAGTGTGGGAGCGGCCCCCTGGCCTGCCGGGTGGCCGTCTCCGCAGCCGCGCAGGCTCTCAGCTTGGAGCGCGTCACGGCACCCTGGGAACGCGCAACCGCCGCGCCCCTGCTTCCCGCCGCCGCTGCCTCTCCTGCCGCTGGCACCGCGCATGCGCGCACCGCCGCCACCGCCGCAGCTGCAGCTGCTGCCGCTGCGCCCCCGCTGCCGGTGTGGCCCCCCCGCCAGCCTCCGCAACCCCCGCGGCCGCCTGTGCGGGCCCCCCGGGCTGCCGGCTGACCGGTGCCACCTCAGCATGGGTTCTGTGCCAGCCGCCAAAAAGCAGCTCCTTCTCCCATCCTGCAATCTCTCTGCTCCCCATCCTGCCGTCGCCTCTCTGACGGGCTGCAATTCTGGGGAACAAGCCACAAAGAAGGCAAAATCCCAGTCCTTCAAGCCGCGCTTTCCCGCAACTGGAACAGGTGTGCCTGGGCACCCTGTAAGTCCTGAAGGTGATAACGATCCCCCCTCACCTTTTGGTGAGAGTCAGTTCTGTTCCTCCTAATTTCATAACAGTAAACCCCGTCTGCGGATGGCTAGACAATTCCCTCTCTTGCGGATGGCAAGGAGGCATCCCCCCCCCGACTGGGAGTCATTTCTACTGCCTGCTGATAAAAGGTACCCCCGCGGCACTCCGCAAAATTTCCTCCAGCATTACTCTCTCTAGAACCAAAAGTTTCAAGGCCTTGTTTTCTTTCCCTGTTGCTAAATGATAAAGATGTCCATTAATCTCCCTGAGTTGTTCCTGGGAATATGCTTTCCCCATGTTCTTAGTTTTGACTGTTCTCACCAAGAGCTGAATCAACGCAAGGTCGGTCCGGAGATGGTCCTGGTCCCTGTCCAGCAGTTTTTCAGGCGAGGAATTCCAGACGTGCATTTCTGGTTTTCTTCCTCTCCGGGCTGCTCTCGAGGCGATTTTGTCTCGGTGATGTTTTTGTTTCGGGCTCTCTGCTCTCTCTCTCTGGAACTTCGGAGTGTGCCTTCCTCCCATATTGGGGTTGGAGGTCGTCTGATGGTTTTATATCTTTGCTTCAGTCGTGCCGACCCAGGGACGCCAGATGTGGGGTTTCACCCCCGGATTGGGATGACCCCGAAAGATGGAAAAGTCCCTCCTCCAACCCATGCCTTCGAAGAAAGACTCAGTAGTCTTCTGTTGTCTGTTCTCAAGGTTGTTTATTGTTGGTTATCTACAAGATTCTTCTCCCTGAACTGCTGTGGCCCGTTCAGCAGCTCAGACAAAGGCACTCTGCCCTCTCAGGGGTCTGGTGCTATCTTTTATATCATATATTACGTACTACATGTTTATGCTTTTTCTCCAATACCTACTATCTATATTGAATGGTGACTTTCTACTCTAGACCAATCTGTGAGGGCCAACACCACCAAAGACATGGAGGCTAGGAAGGAGAAAGAAAGAGGACAGGGCACACCCAAGTCCCTCCATCTTAGATCTCCTGACCCCCATGTACAAAACTTGGACCCCTGCGTACAAGGCTTAAAACCCCCCTGTACAGCACTCAGAAATCCTTCCTTTCACTTCGTGACTACTTCTACTATACTATCTAACTTTTGTGACTTCTTGTTCTTCCTGCAAAGTTGGTATACTGTTCCATGGGTCAGATTCAAAGCCACAGGGGTCTCTGGCTGCATGCCAGGGTCTCAGATGCTTTTGACCTGGGTCTGGAACGTCCGAGAATGTCTGTGGGACATTCTGAGTTCCGACATGTGTGCAAAATACAGAAAATAAACAGAAACTTTCCTGTACTCAGCACGCACAGCTTTGGGAGGAGCTCTCCCCCGTGCATCCGGCTGAATCAAGAATGCTGCTTCCTAATGCTGCATTGCTGTTGAGGAGTTTTCTGTTTTAGTGAATTTTTGGCAGCACTCCCACTGCCTTGGAAAGCTCTGTCTCCTGCTGTTCACAAACAGAGAAGGGCTGGTGGCAGATGTGGGGGTCAGAGGCTGCCTGGGGCACAGTGACCATGAAATAATCAAGTTTTCAATGTCCTATGAGAGAAGGAGGGGCAGCAACAAAACTTCTGCACTGTAATTAGGAAGGGCAGTCTTTGGCCTGTTCAGGATGCTGATTTGGGGAGTACTGAATCGGGTACTGATTCTTTAAAGGGAAACAGCCCTTAAAAACAAAGGGGTCCAGGAAGGATGGACGCATTTCAAGAAAATAATCTTAAGGAGGAAGGAGCCGCCTGTCCCAGTGTGGCAAAAGATGAGCAAGTCAGGAAAATCAACAGCGTAGCTGCCCATGGAGCTTGTGTGGATGCTGAGGGGAAAATCGGGCAGCAATGCCGGAAGTGTTTAAGGATGTCTTTAGTTTATGCAGAAAGAAAAGGTGAGAGGTGAAATCTCAATTTGAACTTAACATGAAGGCTTCTGCAAAAAAAAATGTTCTTATTAAAAAAATTATAACAAAAGGAGGGATAAGGAGAACTTCTACTCCATTGGATACCATGGAGAATAGAGAAACTAAAGATAAGGAAAAGGCTGAGTTACTTAAGATCTTGCCTGTTTCAATTTTCAATATTAGGACAGGTTGTCCTCAGGACAAGTGTTCTCCTGCGCTGGTAGATGGCACAGGGAGCAGAGCAGCCCCCTGGAATCCAGGAGGAAGCAGCTGCTGACCTGCTGAGCCACTCAGATGCTCACAGGTGTCTCTGGGATCAAATGGGATCCATCCCAAGGGGATGAGGGAGCTGGTGGATGAGCTCCCCAAGCTGCTCTCCATCATTTCCCATCAGTCCTGGCTCAGCAGGGAGGTTCCAGAGGACTGGAGGTGCCAGTGTGACTCCATCCCCAAGAAGGGCTGGAAGGAGGATCTGGGGAACTCCAGGCCTGCCAGCCTGACCTCGGTGCCTGGCAAGTTTATGGAACAGATCACCTTGAGCGCCATCACAGGGCACCCACAGGATGGCCGAGGGATCAGAGCCAGCCAGTGTGGATTTCAATATCTGCATTGATGATCTGCATGAGGGGATTAAGTCCACCATCAGCAAATTTGCAGATGACAACAAGTATTCTGTGAGTGTTGATCTGCTGGAGGGCAGGAGGGCTCTGCACAGGGACCTGGAAAGGCTGGATCAAGGGAACAAATCCAACAAGGTGAGGTTTAACAAGTCCAAGTGCCAGGTCCTGCACTTTGGCCACAACAACACCTGCAGCACCACAGGCTGGGGACAGAGTGGCTGGACAGCAGCCAGGCAGAAAGGGAGCTGCAGGGACTGCTGGACAGCAGGCTGGACATGAGGCAGCAGTGTGCCCAGGTGGCCAAGAAGGCCAATGGCTCCTGGCCTGGATCAGGAATGGTGTGGCCAGCAGGAGCAGGGCAGTGATTCTTGCCCTGTGCTGGGCACTGGTCGGGCAGCACCTCGAGTGCTGTGTCCAGTTCTGGAGCCCCAATTTAGGAAGGACAATTTGAAGGGGCTGGAGCGTGTCCAGAAAAGGGCAACAAGGCTGGGGAGGGTCTAAAGCACAAGTCCTGTGAGGAGAAGCTGAGGGACCTGGGGTTGTTCATCCTGGAGAAGAGAAGGCTCATGGTAGACAAGGCGGTGTCAGGACACAGGTTGGACTTGATGATCTCCAAGGACTTTTCCAACCTTGCTGATTCTGGGATTCTCTGAAACCACCCTTGGAGCAGTTGCACAATGAGCCCCGGGCCTCCTCTGCAGAAGCTCCAGCAGCCCAGGTGCCTCAGCTTCTCCTGCCAGCCCCAAAGCCCATCCTGTCAGTCCTGCAGAGCCTCTGCAGCTCCTCCTCACTGCCCAGAACAGGGAGCCCCACAGGCAGACACAGCAGCCCAGATGGGCCCCCCTGGCCTGGGCTGCCTCTGGCAAGGGAGCAGCAGGAGGCACTGCAGGAGCCTGCAGACAATTGCTGCAGCACTTTTAGGATGATCCAGCTCCCCAAGGGCCGTTCCCATGGGGCCAAGTCAGGAACTGCAATGGGGAGTGGGGCCAGAGAGGAAAGGGCAAACAGGGATGGGCTGTTTGCAGGGAGGGAATAATGGTGGACAATAGGAAGAAATTTGTACAAGGGATGAGTAAAGAAAAAAAGGTGAAGCAAAGGAAATGCTCATGGCAGTTTGGGGGTGGTGGCCAGGCAGCCCTGGCTCTGAGCAACAGCGTCTGCAGTGGGACAGGAAACTCCCAGCTGATGGGAACAAACTTTCTGGCTGACTGCAGAGGCCATGACAAAGCTGAGTGCTTTCCCTGGCGTCCCCCAGCCCTTGCTGGCTCCAGGGGCTGATGGCATTTGCGCTCCCTCAGGTTGATGTCCCCACAGCAACAGCATGGGGCTGCTCACGGGGGTTTTCTGTGCTCAGCATTGGCCTGGCCGTGTTCTGGAGAGAGCCTGGGCAAGGAGGCTGGAGCCCCCAGGCCCTGGCCTGAGACGTCAGCGCTGCCCCAGCAGTGCCCATGGCCTGTCCCTGCTGCAGCCCCAGCACTGCCACCCCCAGCACTGTGCCCAGCCCCGAGAGCACTCAGGCCCTACAGCAACACCAGGGCCACCAGGGCAGCGGGGCAGGGCCACGGCAGCAGCACTGCCAACACCAAGCGCTGCTGCTGCTGGGCACAGCTGCTGGGCCAGCACTGATCTGCCCCCAGCTCTGCACACAGACATTGCTGCTGCAGCTCCAGAGAAGGCAACCAAAGGACATCTCTGCAGAAAACTCTGCTGGGAGATCCTTTAGTTCCTTTAAAGCCACCAAGAGCACAGCCCCTCATTGAAACAGTCTGTGGTTACAGGGAAGGTGGAGTGAAACAAAGTCAAGAAATGCCACAAACAATCACATTTCTTTGTAGACACCCTTGAAAAGGTAAAACGAAGAAAAAGTACTTCCATATTGAAAGCAACAAGAACTATCAAAGATGACTTTTATTACAAGTGTTTTGCAGAAATTGGCCAGCAGTTTAATGTTTCTGAAAGCATCCAGTCATCAGTCTCCACACTGCAGCCTTGAGCTCCTGGTTCCTCAGGCTGTAGATGAGGGGGTTCAGGGCTGGAGGCACCACCGAGTACAGAACTGACAGGGCCAGATCCAAGGACTGGGACGAGATGGAGGTTGGCTTCAGGTAGGCAAATGTTCCAGTGCTGATGAACAGGCAGACCACAGCCAGGTGAGGGAGGCAGGTGGAAAAAGCTTTGTGCCGTCCCTGCTCAGAGGGGATCCTCAGCACAGCCCTGAAGATCTGCACATAGGAGAAAACTATGAACACAAAACAGCCAAATTCCAAACAGGCACCAACAGCAAGAAGCGCAAGTTCCCTAAGATAAGATTTGGAGCAGGAGAGCTTGAGGATCTGTGGGATTTCACAGAAGAACTGGCCCAGGACATTGCCATGGCACAGGGGCAGGGAAAATGTATTGATAGTGTGTAGCAGTGAATAGAGAAAGGCACTGGCCCAGGCAGCTGCTGCCATGTGGGCACAAGCTCTGCTGCCCAGCAGGGTCCCGTAGTGCAGGGGTTTGCAGATGGACACGTAGCGGTCGTAGCACATGATGGTCAGGAGGGAAAATTCTGTTAAAGCAAAGAAAACAAAAAAAAATAGCTGAGCAGCACATCCTGTGTAGGAGATGGTGCTGGTGTCCCAGAGGGAATTGTGCATGGCTTTGGGGACAGTGGTGCAGATGGAGCCCAGGTCAGTGAGGGCCAGGTTGAGCAGGAAGAAGAACATGGGCGTGTGCAGGTGCTGGCCGCAGGCTACGGCGCTGATGATGAGGCCGTTGCCCAGGAGGGCAGCCAGGGAGATGCCCAGCAAGAGGCAGAAGTGCAGCAGCTGCAGCTGCCGCGTGTCTGCCAATGCCAGCAGGAGGAAGTGGCTGATGGAGCTGCTGTTGGACATTTCCTGGGGCTGGGACACAGGGACCTGTTCATGGAGAAAGGACAGTGACAAATCAGGAGAGGCTGCTTTGAACCAAACCTGGGCCATTCCCTGTAGCCTGTCCCGCTGGAACTCACCCACCCTGTTCGTTCTCTGGGAAAACCTTCACCCAGGTCCCTGCCTGAGCTCCAGTTGTGCTGGCTGAGTGTGCCAGAAGCAGCCAGGCCTCTGCGTGGGGCCCCTTGAGGAGCCATCCCTGCCCTGGGGCCCTGGGTTTGTGGCCCTGTGGAGGGACAAGGCTGGATATTCAGGATTTTTCAGTGGAATCACTCCCAATGCAGACAGGCTTGGTAGCATCTCCATTCCCAAGACCAAAGACATGGATGCCAGGAAAGAGATATAGGGAATTTTTCCTGCCCACACATCATTCCTGGCTCTCTGAGGTCAGAAATCCCCAGCATTTCTGCTGCACTCAGAGTTTGCCACTGAGAGATGGGAGAGGCAAAGGATTCCCTGGGGCTCAGGGAAGGTGAGGGGCTGCATGGGCTTGTTCCCAGCTGCCCTGGCTTTGCGCCTTTGGCTGCAATCAGAGCACAATCACACTCCTGAGTCACCCTGGGATAAACCAGACCCTGCCCAGAGCAGACAGATCCCTGAATGTCTCACCCTCTCTAAAGGTCTCTGGGCAAGGTCTCAGCACCCCCTTGTGCCAAGGACACTCACGGCTCCCTTGGCAAACCCAGCAGCATTTCCTCAGCTCTGGCAGCTCTGCCCTTCCCCGGGGAACATTCAGGGAACTCCCAGAGGCTCTGGCACAGATCTGCACCCAGGAGGGCAGCTCAGAGCTTGCAAGGGCACAGCAAGGAGATCCCTGGCTGTGCCCATGATGGGATCTCAGCGAGGGGGCTCAGCTCATTCCCCTTTCCCATGGACTGCTTTGCCCACAGCCCCACAGGTGCCAGGGAAGCTTGGACACCCCATTCCCATGGACACCCCTGCCTGGCAGCAATGCCAAGGGCAGTGCCTGACTCAGCTGCTGCAAATGCCAGAGCCTCCCTGAGAGCAGCAGATAACAGTGACAATACCAGGGCAGTGCAGAAGCAAGAGAAGATGTTGTGGTGCTGTGCCTGAGAGGGCAGGGCAGAGACAGCCAGGCACTCAGGACAGTGTTCCCGGGCCCAGCTGTGCCCGACACCTCCCACACACCAACAGTGCCCTCCTGCCCCCAGCACTGCTCTCTTCAGCCCCCTCTCCTTCCCTGAGCATCTCCCTGGGCCTGGACATTCCCTCCTGAGAGGAGCCTTGTCCCTGCCAGCACTCACAGAGCCCATCCCACCCTGTGTGCCCTCGCCCCGGCCCTACAGAAACCTGCCTGTGTGCAGGGCCCTGGCTGGGGCAGGCTCTGGCTGCAGGTGGGCAAGGGCAGCTCAGGAGAGCCCTGCTGGGCCCTGCAGAGGTGATGCTGCTGCTGTCCAGGGCTGAGCAGTGGCTGAGGGCCCTTTGGGAGGCTCCCAGCAGAGAGACTGACCACCCAAAGTTACAGTTCTGGAGTCTCTGGAAATGTTCAAACATTCCTTTGATGATCCTGCTTTGTGTCCCTTTCAGCTCAGAATGTTCTGTCATTCTGGGATTACAATTCCTGTTCTGCTTCTCTCGTACCCCTGTTGTCTATAATCAAAAAAGAAAAAAAAAAACAACAAAGCAAAAAAAACCCCAAACCAAACCCTAGCAATAATGTTAGAGCAGTAAAGTGTGAGACAGACATTTATTGGAAGCTTCCAGGTGTCCCAGTGGGCATGGGACACATCTGAGCACCTGATTTCAACAATTGATTAAGGTTGATAATTTAGGATATTGAACAGGAATATCCAATAGCTGATTCAGTTGCCCCACTTACACACCCCTGGCTCAACCCATTGGACTAGGTCCAAATGCTTCTTTGCCCCATTTTTTGTCATGACTGCTGACATTCTGGTCAAAAACCAAAATGTTTTTCTTGTAGGGCCTCTTCCTGATAATAAGACTATACAGTATTTCAGGAATGTATTTAGACAATCAGCCTATTGTTCTAAAATCTAAGAGAAAAGTTAGGAATTATACTAGAGGTAATTAGGGGTTATAGTTATATCAGTATGTATTAGTAGTTTAATGGAGGTAATTAGGAGTTTTTTAAAGTTAAGTCAGGATTATAGATTTATAACTGTATAGTATTACTTTACAGAACTACGAATATATACAAAAAATGCAAAAAAATGAAAAAATCTTTTTGTCATCACTCCAACCTTTCCACTCTGCTCCAAGTAGGAAAATGAAAACAGTCTGTGGAAAGCTCCTGATTTTTCCAGCAATCCCAGGCTTACCTTCCTTGGGAAATGTCCTCCGGAGCTGTGCCCAGGCTGGTCTGGAGCTGGGAGCAGCCCTGCCCCACCCAGCCCCTCTCAGCAGCAGCACCTGCCCTGCTCAGGGTGGCTCCTTCCCCCCACAGCTTCTCCCCAGCGCTGGGAGCAGCTCCCCGGGCCGGCTGAGAGCGGTCCCTGGCAGGCAGCAGAGTCCCTGCCCCAGCACAGTGCCCTGGGCTGCAGGAGCCTGCTCTGCAGGACAGCCCTGGGCACCCCTGGCTGCTCTGCACAAGAGACAATCAGAGAATGTACTCACAGCGTCTGTAGGCATTGGGATGTTCCAGCTGTAGGAGATCACTGCAGGAGCTGCAGCTGCATTGTCCTGCAGCCAGAGGTTCCTGTGCCAAGGGCTGGCAGGGATTCTGCCCCAGGCACTTCTCAGCACCTTGCCAGCCCTGACTGATTGAAGCTCTCTGTGCCTCTGGGCTGTGCCCGGGCTGGCTGCAGGCAGTGCTCCAGCCCTGCTGGGCTGTGCACTGGAGCTTCTCATCAGGAGAAATGTGCTTTTGAAGCTCTTCTTGATTCCCAGGAGCTGCCTCTGTGCCAGCAGCCCGGCCCAGCTCAGCAGCACAGACACAGCACAAGGACTTTAATGACCCTCTTGGGCTTTGTGCTCACGCCCTGAACATCAGGCCCTGAGAGGCAGCTGAAGAAACCTCTGCAGAACTCCAAGTCAGAACCCAACTCCAAAGTTTCTTGGACTTTTAATGGGTCCCACTGAGGGACACAACTGAGAAAGTGTCCCCAGGCCCCAGGCAGAGCAGAGAACTGCAGGCAGTGATGACAGGTGGGGACAAAGAGAAGCCAAGGCTTGGTGCCCTGGGGCACAGCAGACTCTGTGCCACCAAGGGCTGCCAGGAGACACCTTGTCCTGAAGCACTGGGGCCTCCTGGCACAGCCCCAGCCAGGCTGGCCACTGGCAGCCCCTTGTCCTGCCCTCAGCATCCCCCCTAGCCCACATGCCAGTGGCCTCAAGGATCTGCTGGAAGGAGTCCCTGGGGAACCTTGCTCAGCAATGGCCCTGGGGGCTCCTTCATGCTCCCAGGGACTGCAGGGTTTTCAAAGGACTTTGGCTTTTGCTTTTGCCTTGGAGTCTCTGAGCGGTTTGTGCAATCATGACCTCCAATTATCAGCTTTAATGAGTCCCTGGAGAGGCTTTGTCAGTTGCAACATTCAGTGGGGCTCATTAATACTTCAGAGTACTTCTGCTTTTTAGCTACTTGGTGTTTCCCTTTTGATACAGACTATGTGAGAAAGATTGTGCAGTCACAGCCTCCAATTATCTGCTTCAATTAATCCCTTGAGAGCCTTTATCAGCAATGACACTCAGTGGGGCTCATTAATGCTTCAAGATACATCAGTTTTTTTAAGGTTCTTGGTGTTTCCATTTTGGCACAGACTCTGTGAGAGGTTTGTGCAATCACGGCCCCAATTATCTGCTTTAATGAGTCCCTTGAGAGCTTTGTACTGACACTCAGTGGGGCTTATTAATGCCTTGAGATACTCAAGGTTTTTAAGGTACTTTGGATTTTCCTTTCCACACTGAGGCTTCTGAGAGGTTTTTGTGCCATCCTGGCCTCCAATTCTCTCCTCCAAGGAGTCCATGAGGAGCCTGTGTTGGGGATGGACCTCAGTTGGACCCATTCATGCCTCAAGACATTTTGGATGTTTCTTGTGACTTTGACTCCTGGAAAGGTTTGTGCAATCTCCTCTCAGGCCCTGAGGTTCCAAAGCTCGGCTCCAAATGCACCACGGGGCTCATTAGGATCAAGCAAGTCCTGACAAACCATGGCCCTGCCTTGATTTCCCTCTGGTCTGGGGCAGTTCATTAGGAAGGTTTCCTGCTGCAGTTATGGAGAAATATTTCACAGAGGTTCTATGAAAGATGCATTCCTAGTTTAAATGGTATATTTTATTTATGTTCTCTTTAGAGAGGAGCTGATTACAGCATTCTGTGACTGATACTGATCCAGGGACTCTCCTAAGGAGGTCTGGCCTGGTCAGGGAAGCTGTGCCTTGAGGTCTGACCCAGTGTGAACAACCTTGCTCCACATTCCCCAACCCCATCCTGTCTCTCCTCACTCACCTGGGTCCTGCTTTGCTTGGAGAACTGGCTGCACACAACCAAAGGGGTTTTTTTTCCCATTTTTAGTTTTTCTTTTTGGAAACAATCTAAAACTCCAGAATCTCCCTGCTGAAAACAGAGACCCGCCTTGAGTGTGTGCCATCCCAAGCTGCCACCAAGGCTCCTCTTCCCTAAGGCAGAGATATGCAAGGAATATTTTAGAACTTTGGACTACTTGGCTCCACAAGGTCTTCTTGTGTCGCCATGGACTCTTGGTTCTTTCAGGTTCTGTAGTGTCACAGTGGATATTTGGTTCCATGGGGCTCCAGAAGGTCATCATGGTCTTTTTGCTTCCATGAGGCCTTGCTCTGTCACATGGACTTTGGATTCCTTGAGGTTCTGTACTCTCAACAATGATCTCCTTAGTTCCAAAGTGTCTCAATGGTCCCTTGGTTCCACGAGGTTCCTCAGTGTCAGAATGGAACCCTTGGTTCCATGTGCCCCATGGTGTCACCATGGTCTCCATGGTTCCACAAGGCCGTGCAGAGTCACAATGGCCCACAGGGTTCATGAGGCCCCTCAATGTTGTGAAAAACACAGTTGACTCTTTAGAACTTTTAAAAGTTTAATCAAGGATAAAAGAAGGACAAATGAGTGATCATCACTGGGATGCTTTTGGTGAATGGCCAAAGAGCACCAGGTAGCTTAAAATCATGCTCTTTATACACAGTTACATTGCTGGGGTTACATGCATATTCATTAGCTTCTACAGTATTCAAACATTCTTGAAAGCTTTTGATGTTGCAGGGACTCCTTTGATTTTGGCTTTTACACCCTGACTTATCTGCATGACATCCTGGGATCAAGTCAATATATTTTATTCCTTCCCGTGGTTTCATCCCAGTTGTTTCACACTTCTCTGATAAGAGGAGCTAACGAGCTCTTCCCCAGTCTCCTCCATGCTCTGTCTTGTGTCACTGTTGTCTTATCACTTGTAAAGCCCTGGATGGCTTTACACTGTTCTTATAGTTACACAAAAGCCTTTTAGCATCTTCTATTTTGCTAAGTCTACAGTACAATACGTTCATCACATCACTATTTCTATAAGCGATACACAGATATCATATTCATTACACTACTATGAGCCATACAGTGCATCCTTAAACTGACAGATTATGTTATTTGTCCTGGTTTAGGGCAAATTTGAGAGAAAACCTCCAAAAGGGGGCCCTCCCACAAAGCAAACCCATGCAGTCCCTCCCCCCAAAAGGTTTGAGAAAAAATTTCCTTGGAGAGAAGTGGAAAAAAACCCTGTTTATTTAACAGGCAAAGCATTCCCCAGCACAAAACGTGAACAATACCAGATGACAAAACTCATTTGCTGCTCTGAAGAGATGACAAATTCAGAAAGTCTCTCCGGTGGGTGGTCGCTCTGTTATCAATCCCTCCAGTGCTGGGAAAGGCTGCTGCCCAGAGTAGGCCCTGGTAGGCTACAAAGGGCGAGCTCTTGGTGCTCCCCAGGTCCCAGTCCAGAGCAGGTTCAAATGGTTCCAAGAAAAGGGAAAGAAAAAAAACCAGTCCAGGGAAAACTTCTCTGCCTCAGCTAGCTCAACTAACTAAAAAGCAAAGGAGGGCTCTGGTCTGCCCCATCCGTGCCCAGACAACACAGGGGAGTAGAATGTGGAGGAGTGTTGCTTTTAGAGGAGTGAGTGCAGTCTCTGATTACAAACTTCATGCTTCTTCTTCTCCCTGCCTTCCCTCAGAACCAGTCTTGAGGGCACAGAATATAATATCCAGCATAAATGGAACAGATGATTGAGGATACAAGAATCATAAAGTCTCCCTAGGACATTCCACCCCTTATCCCCATATCCTCAACTTACTACCAAAACTAATATATATTCTAACTCTACACACACATATATCATGCATTTTATACACATAGAAAACTTCCATCCGCTCCACCCAAAAAATTACAAGCAATACCCATCATGCTCCCGTCGCATCCCCACACCAGACAACTGAATCCAGGCCCCAGACTACAGAGCTGCAGGATTCCCCACTTTCATTTTCCTCACTTAAAACTCCATCTTTCACTTGCTCAGACCTTCGGCACTCACACATTTCCTTCTATTTCATGTCTGTGTGGTTTACTGTACAGACAATGGCAGTAACATCCAGCAGTGATATTTGCATATCATCCTCACCCACAATCAGATCTCCCTGAGGTACACATCATGTTGTTCCATCTCTCTGCATTATCCACCATGTGCAACCTGGTCCCTGAGCAAAGACAACCCCAAAAATGGGTTTGTCTGTACTTGAGGCAGAATTGATCTACACTGTCTTCCCCAACAAACCTCTGACATGTACCACTGGGACTTTATCTCCATCTGTTATATTCAGGGACTCGGACTGGGCAGTACCTGCTCGCTTGGTGGAACCTCGGGTGTTAACTAACCAGGTGGCCTTTGCAGAATGCTGCTCCCAATTTTGGAAAGATCCCCCACCCAAGGCTTCCAACTGGGTTTTTAGGAGTCCATTGTACCTCTCCACTTTGCCTGCAGCTGGTGCATGCTAGGGATATGGTACACCCACTCAATGCCATGTTCCCTAGCCCAGGTGTTGATAAGGCCATTCTTGAAATGAGTCCCGTTGTCTGATTCAATCCTCTCAGGGGAGCCATGTCTCCACAGGACCTGCTTTTCCAGGCCCAGGATGGTGTTCTGGGCAGTAGCGTGAGGCACAGGGTAGGTCTCCAACCATCCCGTGGTGGCTTCCACCATGGTCAGCACGTAGCGCTTGCCTTGGTGTGTCTGGGGCAGTGGGATGCAGTCAATCTGCCAGGACTCCCCATACTCGTACCTTGTCCCCAGCCCACCATACCACAGGGGCTTCACTCGCTTGGCCTGCTTGATGGCAGCACACGTCTCATAGTCATGGATAACCTGAGAAACACTGTCCATGGTTAGATCCACCCCTCGGTCTCATGCCCACTTATAGGTGACATCTCTGCCCTGATGGCCTGAGGCACCATGGGCCCATTGAGCGAGGAATAACTCTCCCTTGTGTTCCCAATCTACGTGTATCTTGTACACCCCTATCTTTGAAGCCTGGTCTGCCTGCTCATTGTTTTGGTGCTCCTCATTGGCTCTGCTCTTGGGCATCTACATGGCAGACCCTCACAGGTAGCCTCCCTACCCTGGTAGTGATGTCTTTCCACTCTTCAGCAGCCCAAATTGGTTTTCCTTTGCACTTCCAATCAGCATCTTTCCACCTCTCCAGCTATCCCCACAGAGCATTGGCTACCATCCATGAATCAGTGTAGAGGTAGAGCTTTGGCCACTTCTCTCTTTCTGCAATGTCCAGGGCCAGCTGAAGGGCTTTGAATTCAGCAAGTTGGCTTGATCCACCTTCTCCTTCAGTGGCCTCTGCAGCCTGTCGTGTGGGGCTCCATACAGCTGCTTTCCACTTCCAATTCATTCCCACAATGTGACAGGAACTGTCAGTGAAAAGAGCATAGTGTGTTTCTTCTGGGGGCTGTTGGTTATATGGAGGAGCTTCTTCAGCCCATGTCACTGGTTCTTGTTCTTCATCTGTGACACCAACATTTTCACCTTTGGGCTAATTTGTAATTACCTCCAGAATCCCAGGGTGATTCAGTTTACCTGTACAGGCACACTGTGTGATGAGAGCAATCCACTTGCTCCATGTAGCACTGGTGGCATGGGGCGTAGAAGGAACCTTGCCTTTGAACATCCACCCCAGCACCGGTAGTTGGGGTGCCAGGAGGAGTTGTGCTTCAGTGCCAATCACCGCTGAGGCAGCTTGGACTCCTTCATAGGTTGCCAAAATTTCCTTCTCTCTTGGTCTGTACTTAGCTTCAGACCCTCTGTAGCTTCGACTCCAAAATCCCAGTGGTCAGCCTCAAGTCTCCCCAGGCACCTTCTGCCAAGGGCTCCAGGACAAACCATGGTTCCTGGCTGCAGAGTGGAGCATGTTCTTCACCTCTGGTACTGTCCTGACCGGGCCAAGGGCTACTGCATGAGCGATCTCCTGCTTGGTCTGGGCAAAGGCTTGTTGCTGCTCAGGGCTCCAGTGGAAAGCGTTCTTCTTCTGGGTGACCAGGTAAAGAGGGCTCATGATCTGACTGTACTCAGGAATGTGCATTCTCAAAAAACCTATGGCACCTAGGAAAACTTGTGTCTCCTTCTTGCTGGATGGTGGAGATGTAGCTATGATCTTGTTGATGACATCCATAGGAATCTGATGCTGACCAACTTGCCACTTTACTCCTAGGAACTGAATCTCATGAGCAGGTCCTTTTACTTTGCTCTTTTTGATGGTGAAACCAGCTCCCAGGATGATCTGGATGATTTTCTCTCCTTTCTCAAACACTTCTGCAGTTTTGTTCCCCCACACAATGATGTCATCAATATCCTGTAGATGTTCTGGAGCCTCACCCTTTTCTAAGGCACAGGCCAAATGGGGCTGTTGAAGGGTGAGTGGGTTTTGCTGACCACCCCTTGGCTCTCCAGCTCTTGGATCATCTTATGGATGGCAATCACAGCATCTCCAGTGGTTCTATACTGTCGACGATGCTTTGTGGAAGTAGCAATTGGTACCTGTTGCTCTTCTCCCTTCAGGAGTTCTACTGTAGATGGATTCTCGGACAGTCCAGGCAAGGTGTTCAATTGCTGGACACCCTCTGTCACTACAGCTGCTATCCCAAATGCCCACCTGAGTCCTTTTTGGTCTTTGAAATACCCACTTTGGAGGTAATCTATGCCCAAAATACATGGAGCCCATGGGCCAGTCACCATAGGGTGTTTCTTCCACTCATTTCCAGTCAGGCTCACATCAGCTTCCACCAAAGTGAAATCTTGTGATCCCCCTGTCACACCAGCAATAGAAACAGGTTCTGTCCCCACATGTCTTGATGGGATTAATGTGCACTGCGCACCAGTGTCAACCAAAGCTTTATACTCTTGTGGTTGTGACGTGCCAGGCCCACGAATCCACACAGTGCAGAAAACACGGTTTTCCCTAGCCTCTACCTGGCCAGAGGCAGGGCCCCTCTAAGCCTGGCTATCCTTCTTTCCCTGGGCATATATCTTGGAGGCTCCTTCAAGGGGATCAGACATGTCATCATCATCATCATCATCATCATCATCATCATACCTGGCAGTTTGGCTACGGGCAACTGGAGCTGCTTCCCTTTTGGTGGAACTTCCTCTCTGAGCCCTGTCTTCCTTCAATTCATGCACCCATTGGTCCAGAGCAGCAGCAGATTTTCCATCCCATCTCCTCACGTTTTCTCCACAATCACGCAGGAAGAACCACAGCTCAGCTCATGGGGTGTACCTTCTCTCTCCATCTGGGAAATGTCTGCATTGGGTACCAGAACCTCTGATCTGTACTGCTGAGATTTGGAGAAGGTCTACCTAAATTTCTTCTTTGAGCTTTTTATGATTTTCCTCTATCTTGTCCTCTAACTTCTGCAGACGTGTCTCCACCGCTGCGATTCTGGCGTGTGTTGGGCCATGTACAGCACCTGCATATGCTCGCAGCTTCTTTGCCATATCAGGAACGGTCTCATCCCTGTCATCCCGCTGCATTATGGCTAAAGCAGAAGCATATTCATGTGGCCCAAGTCGTACAAGTTTTTGCCACATCACAGACATGCATGGTACCAAGTCTGGATTCCTAGTTGTTATGTCATCTGAGAAGATAATCTCTGCCACTGCCGTTTCTCTCAGGCGTTGGATCCCTTGTTCTATGGTCTTCCACTGGGTTTGTTGCATGTAGAGATCGTCTGCACACAGGTACCTTTGTGCACCACTATCCAAGACCCGTGCCCAGAGGCTGTGAGGGTCAGCCCTCCTCATCATTCCTTGGTCGATGACAGGATCATGTGACAGGGATCCCAAATGCCTCGCCTCAGTGCCGTCCAGAATTGTAGCCTCACCTGCAGCATCCCAAAGACGGACTAGTCAGCTAATTATGGATTCATCAGATCGTCAGGTGTAATCCTTCCTTGGGCCACAAAGGTCCTTCAGGGAAAAGGACTCAATATTGGCTTCTGATCTTGCGCCTGTTGCTCTGACTCCTGATTTTATGTCACGATGTGTTGAAGGTACTTCTCCTGCATCACAATCATCATCATCATCATCCACTGGTCGATCGGTCTCGTCTGTGCCATTTCCACTTCTAGTGCCAGTAGCAGCAGCCATTGGTTGAGGCTTATTGTCTGGTTTAGCTGCTGGCTTAGGCTCACTGTCTGGTTTGGCTGCTGGCTTTGAGCCTGGGGTGTTGGCTGCAGCCTGAGTGACTGGGATAGCTGCTGATTTATCTCCCTGCCTCCCTGCCTCTGTCTGCTGCCCTAGAGTATCTAGCAGTGTGTGATAAGCATATGCCAGGGCCCAGCTCACTGCAATGATCTTTTTCTCCTCAGGGTCATCATGGTACTTCTCTTTCAGGTATCTCCCCACCTCAGCTGGGTTCTGAATTGGTTCATGGGGAAAGTCCCACACTATAGGGTCAGAGAATTCCTTCAGGATTTGGCCCATATCCTCCCATTTCCCACCCCACTCAGGATTTTCCACGCCTGGGTCTCCTCCTGGGTCACGGATATCATCAGCCCCTCTAGAAATCTCAGCCCTCATTCTAGAGAAGCTGCTAACTGTATAGAGGAAGCTTACCAGAAAAAATATCAGAAAGGTGGTCTCTTTAACATTCAGGGGAAACTGAACATTCTCCAACAGGGAGGTAACAGATTCAGAGGAGAAGAAGGAAAGCAAAGGCTGAAAAGCCTCATCCCCTGCTCCTCCTCTGACAAACTGGGTGCATACCCATAGCCATGAACCATTCATCCCTGGAACAGACCCCAGTACCTTTATCAACTTCTTACAAACCATTACCACCAAGGCCAGCCGGGTGGCTATTCTGGTCACTGCCCCTCTGCTGTAAAAACTATGTATTAGGGAAAATACTAGAGCTATTTCTGGATGAGAAAATAAACCTAGGGTCCATAAAGGTATTAAGATCTCAAATAAACCCAAGGGACCAGAAATGCATGCAAGCCTCCACCCCAAGGGACATTATGAATTAAAAAACCATGGCTATTACCTTCTTTATACCAACACAGAGTAATGACAACCAAAATGCACTCAAAACAGGTTTTTTTTCCACTCTCTCTTGAGCCCCATGCGTTGGACACCAAATTTTGTCCGAGTTTAGGACAAATTTGGGAGGAAACCTCCAAAAGGGGGCCCCTCCAGATTGCAAATCCACACGGCCCCTCCCCACAACCAGTTCGGGAAGGATTCCTTGGAGAGAAGTGGAAAGAACCTGTTTATTTAACAGGCACAGCAGCCCCCAGCACACAGAATGAACAATACTGGATGACAACACTCTTTCACCGCTCTGAAAAGGATGAAAAATTCAGAAAGTCTCTTTTGTGGAGTGGTTGCTCTGTTGTCAGTCCCTCTGGTGCTGGGGATGGCTGCTGCAGGCCACAAGGTGCAAACTATCGGTGTTTCCCAGGTCCCAGTCCAGAGCAGGTTCAAGTAGTTCCAAAAAGGGAAAGGAAAACAAAAAATAGTCCAGAAGAAAAGATTCGGACAGCTTAGCTAAACTAATTAATGAGCAGAAGCAAAAGCAAAAGCAAGAGCGAAGCAGGAGCAAGCAGAAGCCAGAGCAAGAGCAAAGCAAAAAGCCCAGCAAAAAGCAAAAGCTGCGCTATGCACTGCCCCGTCTCTGTGTCCCGCCAGCCGTGGGGGAGCGGGCTGATAACAAAACCCAAAACAAAACATTCGCTCTTCAGAACCAGTCTTGAAGGCACAGAACATAATATCCAGCATAACCAGAACACACAAATGGGGATACAAGCATCATAATGTCACCCTAGGACAACCTGTCAGGTGGCCCCTGACAGGGAGGCCAAGCCAGCCAGATCTGTTCCATGTCCCCTTGGTTTCATGGCGCTCTGCAGTGTCACAATGTTCTCCTTGCTTCTGAAGTGTCACAGTGGCCTTCTGTTTCCATGGGGCCCCACAGTGTCACAGTGGTCTCCATGACTCCATGGGGCCTTGCAATGCCACAATGCTCTCCATGGATCCACAGTGCCCTGCAGGATCACAACGGCCCTTTGACTCCACGAGGGCCTGAAATGCAGCAATTGCCTCTTGGTTCCACAAAGCCTTGCTGCTTCACACTGGCCCCGTGGGACCATGCGGCCCAACAGAGCCACAAAGATGTCCTTGGTTCCACGAGGCCCCACAGTGTCACAATGGCGCCTTGGTTTCATGAGGCCCTGAAGTGTCACGTTGGTCTCCACAGAAAGGAAACTTCAGAGCCCCCGTGTTCCCCTGTCTGTGACATCCCAGTGATGACAGCCCCAGCGTTCCCTCCCCGAAGATGCTCCAAGGGAAGCGTCCAGAGCGACATCCAGTCAATGGATTTGATCTGCCACTGACCACTGATGAACTGCAGTCACCAGGGGCCCAGATCAGACATACCTGCCTGTCCTGGCAGGTTTGTCTGGGAGCAACCCTTGGATATTTGAAATTTTGAATGTTGAATCCCGATTTCAGCCCTTTTTTTCCTGGAGGAGGAGGCCAGTTCTTTTCCATAGGAAGGAAAGCACAGAGCCCCTGTGTTTGGAAGGCAGGTGAGAGCCAGCCATCAGGAAGGAGGCCAAGGCCAGCCAGACCTGTCTGTAATGGCAGCTTTTCATCTAGTTTCATCCACTTCTGTCCATGGAGTCCTAATTTTGGCCATGGATGCTTGGATGAGAGGGACAGTTCTTTTCCATTTGAAGGAAAGCCCAGAGCCCCAGTGTTACAGGGGTACATGAGAAGGGACCCTCAACATGCCAAGGGCAGTTGAACCAGTCACACCAAGCCAACCAGACCTGTTCCCTTGTTTCCATAGTGCCCTGCAGTGTCACAATGGCAGTGCCATATTGAATCCTTGGTTCCACAAGCTCAGATGTGTCACACTGGCCCCTTGGATCCATGGGGTGCCAGAGTGTCACAATGGTCCCTTGCTTCCATGAGCCTTGCAGTATCACAGGGGTCTTCTTGGTACCTCAGGATCACGATGGACCCTTGGTTCCATGGGGACTCACAGTGTCAGAAGGGTCTCCTTGTTTCCATGAGGCCCTGCAGAGCCCCTTGATTCAATGAGGCCTCAAAGTGTCATGATGGCCTCCAGGATCCCATGAGGCCCCGCCATGTCACAATGGACCATTGCTTCCATGGGGATCTCACCCTCTTCCATGAATCCTTAGTTCCATGGCGCCCTGTAGTGTCACAATGGACTCCTTGGTTCCATGGTGCCACACAGTGTGACAACTGCCTTTGGCCTGCCAAGACTCCAGAGTGTCACAAGGGTTCCTTGCTTCCATGAGGCCTTGTAGTGTCACAATGGCCCCTTGGTTCAGTGAGGCCTTTAGTGTCATGACAGTCTCCATGATTCCATGAGGCCTTGCAGTGTCACAACAGACCATGGGTTTCACTGAGCCCCACAGTGTCACTGTGGTCCCCTTATGGGCTCCACAAGGCTCTGAAGTGCCACAATGGCCCTTTGGTTTCACAAGGCCTAAAGGTGCAAAAATGGCCTCCATGGTTTCATGAGGCCCTGCTGTGTCACAATGGACCTTTGGTTCCATGATGCCCCAGAGTGTCACAATGGTATCCTTGGTTCCATTGGCACCTTCATCCCATGGAGACCCACAGTGTTCTCTTTAGTCCTCTTGGTTCCATGTGGGTGCCAATGTTATAATGTCCCCATGGTTCCAGTGGGTCCCAAAGTGTCAGAACAGTCTCCATTGTTCCATGAGCCCTGCAAGGTCACTGTGCTGCCCTTGGTTCCACAGGGCCTCACAGTGGAACAATGGACTCTTGGTTCCATGCGGTTCCTCACTCCCAATGGTCTCCTTGGATCCGCAGTGTCACAGTGGCCCCTTGGCTCCATGTGGCCACGCTGTGTCACAATGGCTCATGGTTCCATGAGGCCACACAGTTTAACAATGGACCCTTGGTTCCATGAGTCCTTGCTGTGTCACAATGGCCTTCTGGTTCCATGAGCCTTCACACTGCCAACAGCAGTCTCCTTGATTTCACAGTGTCACCATGGCTCCCTGTTCCATGAGGTTCCGTAGTAGAACATGGTCACTGTGGTTCCATGAGGTTCTGCAGTGTCACAATGGACCCGTGGCTCCATGAAGCCTTGCTGTGTCAGAATGGCCCCTTAGTTCCAAGAGGTTTCTCAGTGTCACTATGGTCTCCTTGGATCCGCAGTATCACAATGGGCCATTGGTTCAATGTGGCCCCCATGTGCCACAATGGATTTTGGTTCCATGGGGTTCCACACAATTACAATGGACCCTTTGTTCCAGGAGTTTGCAGTGTCACAGTTGACTCCTTGGTTCTGAGAGGTCTTGCCATCACCAAATCTCCAAAAATATCAGAATAAGACTCCTTAACACTAATTAGCTGTTTAAGAGAGTATCATTTATTCAGCTCTGAGGTCCAGCAGGAGATAACTCCTAACCTTATGTGGACATGTAATTCTACCAGGGTGTTGCCTATACACAGTCACTAAATGTGTATTACCATCTACCCGTTACCATAAAACCCACCCCAAATTCCCTGATTCAGTCCTTCCTTTCTCTATCACTGCATTCTTGAGCCAGATGTCTTCTTCTGGTCTTCCAACCATCCTTGCTGGGAAAGCAGGCCCTGCATGCCTTGTTCCTTGTGCTAGAAGTTCACAGGCACAGAAAAAATTGAACTAAACCTTTTGGTACCAAGGCCAAGGCTTTGTGTGGGCAGGCAGAGGCAGGCAGGAGGCAGAGCTGTCAGCAAAGGAAGGGGCCAGCCAGGTGGGGCAGCCGGGGCATGACGACAGCCTGCAGGGACAGAGGTGCAGGGCAGGGACACCGTGGGACAGCCTGGGCTGCACAGGGCACAGGGATGGGCAGCAGCTGCAAGGCCCTGCCAGAGCCAACTTGGGCAGCACTTGGGCCATGGCTGCTGGCCCTGGGCCTGAGGCCACGAGGGGACAAGTGACCCTTGCTGGCCTGGGGCCTCATTGCCTCCTTGTCCCTGCTCAGCAGCCAGGCAGGGGCCGCCCCATGCTCCTGCCCTTGGCATTGCACATCCCCACATGCCAGTGCCCATGCCGGGAAGAGCCCTGAGCAAGGAGGGAGGGACAGGATCTGCCTTGCCAGGGGCTGGGGCTCAGGCCTTGGCCCTTTGCATTCCTGAAACACATCCAGCTTTGTTCAGCACCAGGGACACCTTTGCCCTGCTTGTCCCCAGCTGTCATCACTGCCTCCAGTGCTCTGCTCTGACTGGAGTCTGGGGACACTTTCTCAGTTGTGTCCCTCACAGGGATCTCTTCATAGTACCAGAAACTTCAGTGTTTCAATGCAACTGAGTTCTTGAGGATTTTGTGACATCACTGAGAGGTTGTGACATCATAGAGCTGGCTGTGATGTCACTGAGTAGTGTGTGAGGCCATAGAGCAGACTCTGCCATCATAGAGGGTGGCTCTGTGGCATCAGAGAGCTGGCTACGACATCAAAGAAGAGACAGTGACATCTTAGGTGACTTTGTGACATCACCATGTCTTCTGTGACATCACAGAGCAGTTGTATCACATCACAGGGTGACATCTCAGAGTTGGCTCTGTGACATCACAGGGGCTGTGTGGCATATAGAAGGCTGTGTGACATCACAGAAGGTAGTATGACATCACAGAGGGTATGTGTATCATCCTAAGAAGGCTGTTTGACATCACAGGGGCTGTGTGAGGTTACTGGGGAGGTCACTCTGCCCCAGCCACCCCCTCACAGTTCCCCCCAGAGAAGTCTAATGCTGCTCGTGCACAGCAGGGTCCCCTTTCCCCCTGGGTACCCCCACCCCCGGTGCCACAGCCTCGCCCAGAGGATGTTCCACAAGATCCACCCCAGAGCCTGACACCGGGATGGGGCCTGGGGCCGTGGGGGATGGGACAGGGGGACACGGACCCCCCTGGCAGCGTCCCCGTGTCCCCCAGGGCCAGAGCCTAGACCAGGGATCTTTCACCCTGTTACAAACCAGGGCTTGAGAGCGCTGAAAAAATTCCTTGCAAGGGATCAGCAAAAACCAGATTTAATATTCAGCAACAGCACCACAAAGTTCCTTGGCAAGAGTCACTCTGCTCCTGACTGGACACTTCAGGCACACCAAGGAAACAAAGCAACAACAAAACCCAAACAAAATCCAGGCAATCATACAGAGAAATGAACAGAGAACTGTCCCTTTGTGTCTGTGTGTGACAAGAGGACAGTGAGGGCAAGGATAAAAGGATTATGGTCTAAAAGCTTAACAGAGCTTAAAATTAACAGGACTTGACTTATACCTTAACCCTGACTGATACCTTAAACTTTACAATATAGCAAAAGAACAGCACTTAACAGTATTTAACCAAACTTATAACCTATGACTTTGCAATTTAACAGAGGAATAATATTTAACAGTATTTACCTCAGCCTATAGCTTATATTAAACATAACGACTTAGTAAAAGAACAACTCTTAGAAGCAATTCACTTGAGTTTTTCCTCATGGCTTAACCTTACTTACAGGCCTGACTAACTCAGCTATCCAAGGCACTCAAGCCCCTCAGAGAGCAGCATTTCTGCCCCATTTCCCCAGCACAGGCACTCCTGTGTGCACACAGACACCAAGAGTCAGTGCAAGGCACCTGTAAGAAATTCCCCTGAGGGCAGGAAATGCTCACTGTGGAGGCTTTGGCATCTCCCCAGTGGGTGAAGGGCTGAGTCTGGAGGAGTGGGGGGATTGACCCAGGCTCCGTCATTGTTCAGGGATCCCTGAGTGCAGCAAACGGGAGAGTTCCCGGCTGGGAGAGGCCCCACTCCGAGGGAGTCGCTGGCCCAGGAGAGCTCCAAGGGGCTCCTTTTGGAGCTGTTTGTAGGGCCCCAAGAGAGGGGCTTCAGTCCCAGCAATGGCTCATCCTGGCCACACTCGGCATCAACAGCTTTCTTTGGCAGTGTGAGAACAGGGATGTTGTGCCACTGAGGGAACAAAAGCAGTTCCCAGGGCTGCTCCTACAGAAAGCAGGAGCTCCTTGGGCAGCAGCAGGGCCTGGGGCAGCCAGTGTTTGTGATGAACTGCAGAGGAGCTGAGCCCAGGGGCTGCTGGCCAAGGCCGAGGCCCAAGGAGCATTTCTCAGCTGGCAGGGCGGCCTGAGAAGGGGAGGGGGGAATGCAGCAGCACAGGGCCCATGGAACCAAGGGAGCATTGTGACACTGTGGGGCCCTGTGAGACCAAGGGACCATTGTGACACTGTGGGGCCTCATGGAATCATGGAGAGCACTGTGACATTGCTGGGCCTCATGGAACCACAGGGACCATTATGACACTTTGGGGTATCATGGGACCACAAGGCCATTGTGACACTGTGAGACCCCATGGATCCAAAAGTCCTTTGTGACATTGCAATGCCTCATGGAACCATGGAGAAACCATGAAGAGACTGCACAGCCTCATGGAACCCAGGAGACCATTGGGACACTGTGAGGCCCTGTGGAATAAGCAAAGCATTGTGACACTGTGAGGCCTCATGGAACCAGTGAGACCAGTGTGACCCTGGGGGTCCCCACAGAACCAAGAGGACCATTGTGACACTGTGGGGCCTCGTGAAACCAAGAGGCCTTTGTGACACTGCAGGGCTGCATGGAACCAAAGGTCCATTGTGACATTGCAGGGCCTCGTGTCATCAGGGGTCCATTGTGACGCCAGGGATCCAAAGGAGACCATTGTGACACTGCAAGGCACCATGGAATCATTGGGACCATTGTGACACTGCGGGGCCTTATGAAACCTAGAGGCCACTGTGACATTGTGGGACCCCATTGAACCAAGGGTCCATTGTGACACTGCAGGTCTTCTTCTAATCAAGGCACCATTGTGACACTTCAGGGCCCCATAAAACCAAGGGAACACAGAACAGGTCTGGCTGGTTTGGCCTCCCCTGGAATGCCTGACTGGTCCAGCTGACCTTGGCATGTTGAGGATCGCTTCTCATCTGCTGGTGAAACTCTGGGGCTCCATGCTTTCCTTCCTGTGAAAAAGAACTCTCCTTCTCCTCCAGGCATCCATGGCCAGAATTGGGATTTCACCTCCCAATTTCTTTATATCCAGGGATTGTTCCAATAGGAATATTGCCAGGACAAGTCTGGCTGGCAGTGCTTTCAAAAGGATCATTTCCCATCTGTCTCCAAAACATCGGGAAGGCTCCGTGCTTTCCTTCCTATGGGAAAGAACAGTCCTGCTAATCCAGGCACCCATGGGTGAGATTGGGATTCCACCTCCAAAATTCCTTAAATCGAAAGACTGCTCCCGGAAAAAATCTGCCATTGCTGACAAGTCTGGCTGGCCTTGGACTAGTGAGGCTCTCACCTGCCTTCCAAACACTGGGGCTCTGTGCTTTCCTTCCTATGGAAAAGAACTGTCCTTCTCAGCCAGGTGCCCATGGCCACAATTGGGGTTCCACCTCCAACATTGCCTACCGTGAGAGACTGGAGCAGATTGTTGGCTCAAAACATTTCATGTGTGAGGGAGGAAGGGGCAGGTCCAGCCTTGCCCTGCCCTGGAACCCCCGTGTTATGTTTGCCTAATTATCCAATCACAAATAAAAACCAAAAAGAATTAATTCTAGCAGCAATTTTAATGAAGTAGTTTAGAATATATAAAATTGAATACACTCAAAATATTGGCAGTATATTTTGGTTAAAATGAGGAATAATCTGGTTCTGATAATAACGCATAAGCAAAAGATTACCGTGGGGTACGGAGTGCGAGGGCTTTGGGACCCCTGCCACCTCACGTACAAGGTCATCAAGTTACAATTCCCCTTTTTATGCTGTGTGCCATCACCATATCCTCCTATTTTCGATTTGTCACATTCCTATTTCCACCCTCATCATCATCTTCATCACACATGTGCCACCATCCCTTTTAGGTGGTCGCAGCACTCTTTGGGGGTGGTCTGAGGAAGGCTTCTCCTCTTCCTCAGGTGTCCTTTATTTCACTTTTGGATTACACATGCGCACCAAGCTGGTATAGTATGAGCCAAAACTAACATTATATGAGCCAATGCCATGTTCTAACATTAAAGCAATAAATCTCATCACATTAACATGTTCCTGATTTCCACCCAAGTTTCCCCTCTCTTTCAGATAAATTTAGTAATTGTTATCTCTTACTCCTTCCTGTTCTGAACATCTGCAGGTGAAAGGGGGGGAGCGGACCCCTCCCCTCCCTTCTTCCTGGCATTTCACTTTTTAACCATTTTGGTATCTCCAAATAATAATTACTGTATCAATATTGATTACTGTTTCAATTTTGTCAGCACGAATCACACCTATCTATCACAATTAGATACTAGGAAAAAGCTTTTACTGAAAAAGTGATAAAGTACTGGAATTGTCTGCCCTGGGAGGTGGGGGAGTCACCATCCCTGGATGTGCTTACAAAAAGACTGGATATAGTACTGAGTGCCATGGTCTAGTTGAGATGGTGTTAGGGCATGCGTTGGACTTGATGATAGTAGATATATATAGATATGATGATAGTAGATAGTAGAGGTAGATAGGAGACAAGATGGAGGATCTGGGGTGTTGTCTGAGCTGCTGCTTCTTCTTCATCTACTCCATTTTCTGCAGTGTTGGTGGCACAGGGTGATTGGTTATGGGAACCCACAGGGCAGAGGTTACGTGGACAGACAAAGAATTAGTTATTGGTAGAATGATAGAAATGAAGTGCATTTTCAGTGTTAATTGGAGAAAACAGCTTTAAAAGACCTTGAAACTGTACATCTTGTGATCATTTTTGCTGTACTTGCTTGTGTGCTAAGTCTGGTGCAGACTGCGTGCCAAACATCTGATAAGATAACAATAAACAGCAACCTGAAGACCAAAACAGTCCCGTGTGTCTGTCAGTCCAGGCACAGAACTGTTAAAAGAGGTTTCCCCCCATCAGGGGAGCCTCGGGGGCCCAACAAGGGGCCAGCACACTTGTCCAGGAGCCCATGGCCAAAACTGGGATTCCACTTCCAACATTGCCAGTTATGACAGACTGGAGCAGATTGCTGGCTGGAAACATTTCCTGTGGGGGGGAGGAAGGGGCAGGTCCAGCCTTACCCTGCCCTGCAAGCCCAGCACTGCCCTGCCCTGGAAGCCCAATCCCCCCAGAGCCTCTATCCCAGCCCAGCAGTGTCTGCCAGTCCCTGGCACAGCACAGGCAATGCTCCACAGCCACCTCTGCAGCCCCCAGCCCAGCTCCTGAGGGACCAAATGAGCCCAAGGCCCACCTGGGGGAAGGGCCCAGGGAGACCAAGGGGTATTGAAGGCTGAGCACAAGGCAAGCACACATCTTGACCCTACCTCCTCTTGGAATTTCCATCTGAACACTGCTGGAATCCAGGAGTTGGTAGCTGTGAGTGTGCTTCTCTGTATCTTTTTTGTCTTTCTCTCTTTCTGTGTCTTCTTCTTCTCTTTCTGTGCTCCTGCAAATTTGGATTGACATTAAATTGAACAGGCTTAGAGCTTGTGCAGTTGAATGGTCCAGGTCAATGCTTTGAGAAGTGTTTTTTGTTGATTGAATGTCTGTCGTAGTTTGACATGAGAAGAATTTTAAAAAGTAATACAAAACTTGTTGTGTAACTGACAATCTGTTAAACCACAAAGATGCTGAACACGCCTCTGTGAAACACAGATGTTCAAGATGAAAAAACCCAGGAACCTCCTCTTTCTTCTCCAGTCAACAAAGAAGTAGCGGCCCTGACCCCAGCCCCCATCTCAACCAAACCAAACCGAACCAAAGCAAGCAACCCTGCCTTGGGCTGAGCCCCTTCCCTGCTCCCCAGGCTGCCCCCCTCCCATCAGCCCCATTCTAACCAAACCAAACCCCAACAACAACCAAAGAGGAAAACAAAAGAGGCTACAAAAGCCCAACCAGAACAAAGCCAGCCACAGCTATTCAAATCTCACCATCAAGCCCCCTCCCCCCAACACGACTCAAACCAAAACCCCTACAACCTACAACCCACACAAAATAACCCTACAACTAATATTAAGCACAAAAAAAACCAAAAAACCAACCAGAAAACCAATCCTAACACAGCCCAACCACAACTTCCACCACAAGTTACTGGCTGGTCAGGTATTAACCCTTTTAATACTTCAATCCTCCCTCGTCTAAAGAAAAACAAAATACAAGCATATTAAAAAACAACATAAAACCATCAAACTTCATAAAGAAGAAATTAAATCCCCCCAAAAAAAGAAAAAATACCTTAATCTTAAAACTAAATCCTCTTGTAAAATGTAAAGAAAAAGGCTTTTTCTTCATAATACATAAAACTATAAAATAATAAAAATATTCAAAATAATAACTAACTAGAAATTTCAGATTTCGTCTTTTTACATTGTTTGTAAAAAAATGTTGCAAAGAAAAAAAAAGTGTTTTAAGGAATTCATTTTAATACTTACTATCTTTTTTCTTTTAATTACTTTTAATAAATTTTTCTTTATACCCTTTTAAAATGTTAAGCCTGCTTTACCTTTGTCATAATCCTATCTCACAAGAAAATAAAGATATAAATAATAACCAACAATAAAACCTGTTGGGTCTCACCCCTGGATTGGGATGACCCCAAGAGATGGAAAAGTCTCTCCTCCAACCTGTGCCTTCAAAGAAAGTCTCAGTAGTCCTCTGTTGTCCGGTCTCAGGTTGATTATTGTTGGTTATCTAAAGATTCTTTTCCTGAACTGCTGTGGCCCGTTCAGCAGCTCAGACAAAGGCACACTGCCCTCCCAGGGGGCTGGTGCCATCTTTTATATCACACATTACGTGTTACATGTTTATGCTTTTTCTCCAATACCTACTATCTATATTGAATGGTGACTTTCTACTCTAAACCAATCTGTGAGTGCCAACATCACCAAAGACATGGAGGCTAGGAAGGAGAAAGAAAGAGGACAGGGCACACCCAAATCCCTCCATCTTAGAACCCCTGACCCACA